>NW_024412417.1:8942343-8996735 GCF_014898765.1 Herpailurus yagouaroundi
TATGGAAGTGTTGAATCACTGTATTATATACCTAAAACCAATATTACACTGTATGTTAACTAACTGGAATTTAAATAAAAACTTTAAAAAAAAAAGACTGTTGTGAAGTGTTATACTTCTTAAGTAAGAAAGTCTGAGAACGGGAAAGTTTGTTGAATCCCAGACATCATGTAAGGTAATCCAAACAATAAATACTTAGATTGTCTTCCTACGTGTTTCCAAGTACCTTTGGTCATTAGTCACTGTCAACTCAATGGGAAAAATTAACACTGAAGAAATAATAATAGATAATGTTTACTAAATAATTACGATGTGCCAAACACTGTTTTAAGTTCTTTACATATACTATATCTTTTGTCTTCATAGCAATCTTATGGTGCTAATATTAGTGCTAATATTAGTGCTAATATGGTGCTAATATTAGTCAATACTAATATTATTCTCCACTTTACAGATGTGAAAACTCAGAAACAGAGAGGTCATCTAAGTTGCTTCATGTCGTGTGGGTAGAAAATGGTAGAGCCAGGATTTTATCTAGGTTATGTGACCCCATAGGCCATCTTGAACCAGGAGTTAGGGTAGATTAGGCATATTCCAGAGCAGTGATTCAATTCAGGGTTTCTGTGTTACAATTTTTGAGTTTATAAGTCCTTTGTCCCTCTCTTGATGAAGACTAACATTTTCAGTCAACATTTAAGAAATGTTCATAAAGGAAGTGCTAAGATGGTTCTAAGGATTTGAAATTAAACAGTCTCTCTCTACAGGGATGATGTAGTAGACAAGTTAACAAAATAAATATTTAGCATTTATTGAGTGCTGTGTTTCATGCATGGCAAGTTGACTCACTTGTATAAATTCACTGAATCTGCAAAATAACTCTATGAATTAAGGATGTATTATTATTATCACTTTTATTTATAGATGAAGCCACTGAAACAAATATATATAACTTGCTCAAGGTCAATTAGCAATAAGTGCCATAGCCCAGGTTTGAACCTGGATGGTCTTGCTCCAAAATCTCTGTTCTTAATCATTTTGCTGTTCAGTTTCTCTAAGGAAGTAAATAGTCATCTGACATTGTCACAACAATGCAGTCACACCAAGAAAGCAGTGATAAGACTGGAACATTGTGTTTATGCATGTGGAGGTTGGAATCACTTCTGTAGGAGAGAAATGTGTTGTGGCTGAGAGGAGGAGAAAGGCTTTTTCTGCAAATCTGAGACAACCTGAGACAAACATGGAAATAAGGAAAGAAAAATTACTTTTAAAAGGGAGGCCATTAGCTTGTGCTTTACCAGAAGATGGGATGCACTGATAGGGTGTGGTGCACACTTTGGAGCTGTGCCTGCTTGGTCCTGAGGGAGCTGTGGTTTGGGAGGGTTTAGAGTTGTGCCTCACGAGCGGAAAGGGTCAGTTTGAAAGAACAATTTTACAAAGTGAGTTTGATAAACTCAATTAGCATGTATAGAGGTTGAGCCAACAATAGATGAATAGAAACATCAATTACAAGTGTTTTTAGTAATCTAAGAAGCACCTGGAAATTAGCAGGAAAAACTTGACCATAGGGGCAATATTTCTTTCTTAGTGCCAAAATTGTAATAGTTGTCTCTTTCTTGTGGCAATAACATCAGGGAGCAGGGTTTATTCGGCACTTTTCTTCATGGACACACAAGCATGTCCCATTGTCCTAGTTTTCCTGCAAGGTGCCCTATTGTCTCTGTGTGTATGAGTGAGAAGAAAACGTGCCCAGAGCCGTCAGTGACCAGAAAGCTGGATGTGTGTGGGCAGTTTTCCTCCAGATGTGTGGGTCCTCTGGTCTGCAGCTTTGAGGGACTTGAGAGCTTTCTTGGTCTCCTTGAACACTTGCATTCATTCACCTCTTGGTCATGAAGGCACTGTTAATGTTCTTTTGAATTTGAGGAAACTTGCAACTTTAAAGGATCATCACATTATCAAAATAAATGTCATGTAATGTTTTCAGTGAGATGATTGTAAAGTTGAGGTTTCTAAGTTATTTTTTACCAAAAGGAAAAATTATATTCAAAAGCAAATAATCCAATATTGCCCACCCATCATATTTCTCATATGCAAATGGAAATCAGTGAGAATCAAATGTCAAATACAGACACTTAAAAAAATACTTTTGGTCCGTTTTTACTTTTAAGATGACCTGGTGCCTTCTTTTTCTCAAGTCCTCACACAGGTATTCAGGAATACCAAGATGGTGTGCCAAAAATCCCAACAGCCTGTATTACAGTGGAAGATGCAGAAATGATGTCAAGAATGGCTTCTCGTGGGAACAGAATTGTTATTCAGCTGAAGATGGGGGCAAAGAACTATCCAGATGCTGATTCCTTCAACACTGTAGCAGAGATCGTTGGCAGCAAGTACCCAGAGCAGGTGAGTCAAGGAAATGGATGGGCTGTCTTGGAGTAGGGTTTCATGGTCAAGTGTCAGTTTTTAGAGATGGTTGGGGAAAGAGAGAACCTGAATCTGCAGAGATGGTCCTTATAAACTCATTAATGGCAGGATCTTTGTATATATTTTTTCCAACCAAAAGTTCTACAACATATTGAAGGGTGGAATAGGATCCATGGTGTGGAAACTCAGCCTCTGAATAGTTGAGGGCACTACTTGTATATATGTGTTGTGTTTATTCCAACTGGAGCCAGGTTAGTATTTGAGATCATACCAATAGCTAATAGTTACTGTGCCTATTGTATGTATGGATTATGTTATTTGATTCTTTCAACATTTAGTAAAGTTGGATTTATTTTCATCATTTTATAGGTGAGGAAACTAATGTAGAAGGTAGCTCAGGTGCCTAACGTCCACACAACTAGTAAGTGGCTGGGAAAGGACTGAAACCTAGGACCTTATAAATGTTAAACCAGGTTTTATTTTATTTTATTTTATTTTATTTAAAAAAATTTTTTAAGTCTGTTTGTTTATTTTGAGAGAGAGAGCGTGAGTGGGGGAGGAGTTGAGAGAGAAAGAGAGAGAGAGAGAGAGAGAGAGAGAGAGAGAGAGAGAGAATCCCAAGTAGGCTCCACACTGTCAGTGCAGAGCCCGACATGGGGCTTGAACTCAGGAACTGTGAACCAAAATCAAGAGTCAGGCGTTTAACTGACTGAGCCACCCAGGCACCTCTAAACCAAGTCTTAGACCGCAGTAATTTCCAAAAGTATTTATTTTTCCTTGCAACATTTGAAAATCAAATAGTACTAGAGGCAGATCCATACTCTATGCTAGCTGAAGGTTAAATAAGTTTGGCAAGTTACTTATTCTGTGAGTCTTAGAGAACTTCCCCTCAAAGACAGAATGGTATAGGTGACTTACCAGGAATATCATGAGAACTCGATTAGCCTAGGACGTCAAATAGCCAGCACAGTGTTTGGCACAACATGGCACTCATTGAATGTAAGTTTACCTCATATGGCATCAAATGTACAAAAAGAAAAAAACAAACAAACAAACCAGTTTTGATAAGGTGTCTGGTATAAATTTTCTCTATTAATAGCTACTGAAATTCTAAAGTAGCACTTAAAGGAAGTTATTCCAGAATTTCAGACTTATTTTTGCTTAAGGAGATCAATGGGATGAAGGAAGAAGTGAATAGTGATAGAGAAACAAACCTTCCATACATGTCTTAACTCAGGACCTCTCCCAGACTTAAGGGCTTTGCTACAGTAAAGGTTGGTTTTATGTTCGGGACCCTTTTCTTCCTTCCCAAATCACTTCCAGGACATGGGCATGCATCAGCTTTGGGGTTGTAGCCACAGGGATGATTGAAAAGCAAGATCTCGGTGGTACCATAGGGAGTCAAATAGCTGTAGAGAAACTCTAGTTTCAAACATTGAAAAAGCAAACAAACAAGTTCCTTGCCCTTTAGGGCACTAGTAACAACAGAAGAATCCAGAGTCTATATTCCAGCTACTAAGTAGTCAGACCCCTTAATGTGTAACCTTACCAGGTGTTTTCCCCAGTCAGTAGTTCCAGGATCTACTGGAAAAAGTGTTGCCATTTTTAAGGCTGTTAGTACAGGGCAGGAGGGGTTTAGGATTATCTGTGATCAGTTGTCTGGGCGAGCAGGCTACTCTGGCCCCTAGCCTGGGTGGCAAGATGAGTGAGTTATGGGGACCCTTAGTCTGAAACAGCCAGGAGGTATCAAGGTCTGAGTTAAATCATTAAAGTAGAAGAGTTTCTGGGCATCTTCGAGCTGGGAATGCTCAGTCTGGCTACTCCTCAGTCTGGCATGATTTTTTTTTTTTAAATCAGCTTTATGGAAGTAAAATTACATAAATTTACCAAAGTTAAGTTACAATTCAGTGAGCTTTGAAAAATGTATGCAGTAATGTAACTACTGCAATAATCATAATATAGAATATTTTCATCGCTCCAAACACTGCCTTGTGCCCCTTTGCTGTCCATCTCCTCCTCCACTCCCCTGCCCCATGGTAACCACCGATCTGCTTTTGAGAACTATAGTTTTTTCTTCTCTGAAATTTCCAAGGAGTGGAATCACAGAATCTGTAGTCTTTCCTCTGTGGCTTCTTTCAGTCAGCATACTGCTTTTGAGATTATCCACATTGTTTTACCAATTGTCCATTCGTTTCTATTGCTCCTGAGTGATATTTTAATTGCATGGATATACCACAATTTGTTTATCCATTCAGCAGTTGTTGCACATTTGGGTGGTTTCTAGTTTTTGACTATTATGAGTAAAACTTATGTGACTATTCTTATACAGTCTTTCCGTGTACGCGTGTCTTCATTTCTCCTTGGGTAAATGCCTAGGAGTGGAATTGCTGGGCCAGCCTGAATATGAAGCAATCTGGTCGCCATCAAGTTGCCTCCATCTCTTAATTCTGTGCGGTAGACTGTTTAGGTGGGTAGATTCCAGAGAAGTGGGTTATAAGTACACTGTTACCAAGATATACAAGGTAGAAGATTAACAGAAGCTCTTCCATAAAGAAGTTATGCTATTACTTCCACGGAAGGAATGTGGATGAGCGTAGTGAAGTCCATGTGACTGTTTTGGGGGGGGGGGGGGGGTGGCAATCTGCCTTATAGTCTGCCCAAAACTGCAAGGGATGCCCAAGCTGTGAAGGGAAGCAGCAAGCATGTATCATTCCCCCCCAGGCATCAGTGAGTTAAGGAACCTGAGTAAGCACAGTCTATCCCTGATAAATGCTATCTCTTCCAAGAAGCTTCCTTTGGTAACCTTCACCTCATCCCGGCACTGTGTGCTGTTATGATATCATTGTTATGGTGTCATCTTCCCGCCAGAGCTTGCAAATGCCCTGAGCAGACACAATGTTTACTTTTTTTTTTTTCCTTGCTTTTCACTAATGCCTATCTCAGGACTTGGCATGTAGTAGCTTCTCGAAAACATACTTTGTTTCAGTAAAGTGAAAAGAGGAAACGAAGGAGAAAATGTTTGCAGAATTTTCTTAATCCTTTAATATCTAGAAGTTCTCCTGCCGCATTCAGAACACTGATTATCCATTGGCATATTGGACATCACTCCTAAATGCAGCTCTGTATGTCCAAACCTGAACAACTCAACTCCCTCATGCCTGATCATTTGCCTTAGTTTCTCATCTCTGTGAAAGGAACCATATTTACTTGTCAGCCCGTTTAGAGAATGTCACAGTATTTTTCACTGTCTCCTCTTTATCACTGTTCTACACTCTGGTACCACATCCTTTGAAGTCTACTTTCTGCATATTAAAAAAAATCTGTCCGTCTTGCCTTTACTGTAATGATGTCCTAATTTAAGCCCTTGCTCTTCCCCCCATGATTTTTTTCTTCTAATATCTCCTCTATTTCTGTATTTTTGCAGTGTAGCTCAGAGCTATCTTACAACACTGATCTCCACATGGTGTTTCCCTGCTGTCAGGCCCCCTCTCCTGTTCCTATAAGATAAAGGTTATGATAAAGATAAATACTCAGTTATGAGTAATCAGAGGTGAGAAGAAGACAAAGGAAAAGAGACAAAGGGGGAAGAATTTGGGCAGGTTAAAAGGAAGGCAGTTATAGGTAAGAGGAAATTATGTAGTCCTGTTCATAAATGAGCAGAAAATGAGAATGAAGGAGGGGAAGGAAATTTATAATGGAGACTCAAATGCCAACTAAGACCTATTTTTTTCATTGACTGGTGAAGGAGTCTAGCTCTCCTAAACTCTGGCAGACTTTCCTAAAATCACTCAGTACCAGTGATTTAATTATCAGTACAGTAGCCCCACCTTATCTGCAGTGTCACTTGCCACAGTTTTTGGTCAGCCAAGGTCAGAAGCAGATGATGAGAAAGTCACGAGTAGCCTAGGGCTACATCACATACCTGCGTCATTCTCCTTACTTCATCCCATCACGTAGGCATTTTATTATTGTACATCATCACAAGAAGAGTGAATATAGTACAATAAGATATTTTGAGAGGGACACAGAGACATTCACATAACATTTATTACCATATATTATTATAATTGCTCTATTTATTACTGTTGTTAATACCCTACTGTGCCTAATTTATAAGTTAAACTTTGTCATAGGTATGTATGTATAGGAAAAAATATAGTATATATAGGATTCGATGCTGTCTGTGGTTTCAGGCATCCACTGGGAATCTTGGAATGTGTCCCCGATGGATGAGGGGGGATTGCTGTAATGGTGACAGTGATATAAATGTTGATGGTGCTGGTTTAGGTTGACTAACGTGTCTCTGACACATGCTGAGCAAATTAGTTGCAATGGAATTATCTCTAAAAAGGAGAGGGTTTATTGCAGCTATTATTCTGCTTTCAGGTCAGACATCCTGGGTGGCTTGAAGAAGTGCCTCTTCAGTGCGAACACCCAGCACAGCCCTTTAAGTCTCATTTTTTGTTCACAGCACCTTAATGAAAGAAAAACAATTAACACATAAAGAATCCTTCTGATCTGGCCCAAGAACCATGGACAAGGTGTGGTGACTTTCTGCTCTAGAAAAGTACATATGTGATTGATGAAGCATTAATACTTTACAAAACCCTACTGCGTAGTAGGGCCATAAACCTGTACTGAATTAACCAACCACAGGCTTTTAAAAACGCCAGTAATACAGATAGTTTATTGGGTTTCGATATATGAAAATGGCAGAGTAGGGCTATTATACACATTACTTCTACCGTCTTCCTAAACAACCCACAGTGGCATGTTTTGGCTCCTCCAAGCCTAGAATTCTCTGTGCACTTCGACCTCCTCAGAAACTGCTCTTCTGTGGTTAGGGAATATTGTGGAGAATTCAGCAGACCTTGAACACACTGAGGAGGTACATTTCATGGGCAGAAAACAGTCTTCTAGAAGCTCTGACCTTAGGTCTCTGAACTCCTTTCTCTCAGACAGCTTTATTCCTAGGAAACCATGGTACCTTTGAGGCCCACCCATAGTTGAGAAGGAGGATGCAAGAGTGAGAACAAGAGCATTTTGACTTCTGAGCTGATACTTCCAGGTGCTAAATTAGCAATATTATATCTATTTCCCATTCATTAAGGAACTAATTTGCATTGGAAAATTCATAGAAAACTTGTTGCCATCCATGAATAAGTTTAATTTTTGTATTAAATCAATAGAGGTTATCCTAACGCTTAAAACAGTCTTGGACAGAAACAGAGACGGAGAGGTAGGGGTCTTAGCATCTAATACCAATCCCTGATTTTCAGATGAGAATATCAAATCCCAGAGTGACTTGTCCCAGTGGACACAACAAATGTGTGATAGGAGCACACCTGGAATGTGACTCCAGATTTCCTGACTCCCATTTCTTTCGGCCCTAAGGATATCCCATTGTGCCTGGCCCTACCTCAACGGGATAGAATCTGCACAGGCAGTGCCGTCCCTACCAAGTCATTACACAGGAGAGATTTTGTCTTCCTTTCATGCCTTTTCTCCTGACATCTCTTTCCTATATACAAAGAGCTCTCATAAATCTCATCCCTAGTTGTCTCAGAGTTTTCTGAGAACTCTCATGAAGGTTGTCACCTGGGAAAACCACCAAGTGATATGTCTGTTCTTCTGTGCATCATCTCTCAGGCAAGTCTTGCTTGAGTCTCATCCCTCTTTAGCTCCTTGTCACTTTGGAACAGGATCTGATGGATGAAATCACTTCTGTGGTCTTAATGACTCTTTATGACACCCTGTTCCCCTGTGCCCCTGTTCATATCCCTTTACTCCCCCCAATCAGGAAATAAGGTGTTTCTGTTTTAACAGAGGACCACAGACAAAGCCAACATAGGTCTACTACCAGGCACGTCATTTAAAAAATTAACAACTTTTTAAAACACATTCTTTAAGTTTATTTGTTTATTTTGAGAGAGAGAGAGAGAGAGAATGAATGAAGGAGGGGCAAAGAGAGAGGATCTTAAGCCCCGACATGGGGCTTCTTGAACTCATGAATTGTGAGATCATGACCTGAGCCGAAATCCAGACTTGGACACTCAGCCAACTGAGCCACCCGGGTGGCCCCAACAACTTTTTATTTTGTAGTAATTTTAGACTCACAAGCAGTTGCAAAAATAGTGCTGAGAGCCCAGGTGTACCCTTTGACCACCTTCCCCAATAACAACATTTTACATAACCATAGTACATTTACCCAGTGAGGAAACTGTACTCTTGAGAGCAAGTTGCTTTCTTGTAAAGCAGGGGCTTCCCTGTGGGCATCCTCTGTGTAGTGCCCAGTGTAGGGGGGGACCCTCCTCTGATATAAGCCCAAATAGTCCTTTCCCACCCTTACTTTGTGATGCTTCCAGGGTATCTCACTCAAACAAACAAGCAAACACAGGAGGAGAGTTGTTCTCAAACTGACCTGATAAGAGGGCATGTTACCGGAAATGAGGGATTTAGTGCACCTGTAGGAGAGACTCTCCCGTGATAACAGATTGCCCTGTGTTGACTCTGGAGGCTGGCCTACTTCTTTTGCTCCTCAGTGATTTCCTAGACCTTATTTTGAGGTTTTTCCTAGTAAATGCAATATTCTAAAAATGTTAATATATTCCAGAAGTCTTCTGAGGGAATTATGTGGAAAAGAAAAAATGTTTCAGATTTTTATTTTTTTTTTGGCTGATATCTAAACCCATTTTGATAAAGCCTTGATGAGTGAAATTGTTTTTTTATACATACCTTTTTCCTACAGTAGTTATTTTCATGGATTCAAAGAACAATTTCAGTTTTCCTATAAAGTATTATTTCAAATATAATGCAGCACTATGGAGGCTAGTGGGAAACATTGAGATGAAAGCTCTAGTTTGTTAGCTGGAGAGCTCACTTTTTCTTTGTGTGTATGTGTAGGGGAGTAGGATTTCTCAACATCTACACTATTGACATTTTGGGCCAAATAATTCTTTGTTGTGGGGGTCTACCCTGTGCGTTGTAGAATATTTAGCAGCATCCCTGGCCTCTCCCCCACACCCTATAACCATGACTGTCAAAATGTCTTCAGACATTACCAAATGTCTAGGACAGAAGTCACCCCAGATTGAGAATCATTGGTGTGGAGTAATGGAAGGAACACTACATGAGTGTTGCCAGGCCTTTGTTCTGGTTTTGTTTCTGCCACAATAAGCTGAGTGACCTCGGCCCACTCAGTCCTTCAGCTATAGAATGAGGAACTTCATCTGGAAAAACTCAAAGGTCATTTCCAGTCCTAAAATTCCATTATTAAAAAAGAAAATACTTGGAGATTATCATCAGACTAATAGTACACAGTGTATGGGGCCCTTTTATTATTTGACAGTGTTGGTAGGTGTTTGTTTGTTTAATATTCTATGTTCAAATACAGTTAGCAACTCTTCTATTAAAAAAAAAGTTAAATAAACTCCTTTTTTTGTGTGGCACTTCTTAAACCTTTACTATGCTAGTGTACTCTGGGAATTTTTAAGAGGTAGTTTTGTAATATTCCCTAAACTTTTTGAGAAACAGTAGGATAGGGGCATAAGATCTCTTGGGGAGCTTATGTTTTGATGTTTTTTAATATTCACTTTAAAAAACTATTTGTTCATTAATACAAAACAAATCTATTGAGTATCTGGTATGCGTCAGACGTGAGGGTTGTAGCAGGAGTGTGAGGTGGGCAGTATAGCACTGTAGTTAGAAACATGGCCAGTAGAATTCAAATCTTACCTCTTCTATTTTCTTGATCGGTTGTTTTGCCTCTCTGACCCTCAATAAATCCTGGCCTGCCCTGGAGAGGGGAAAGCTTATTGAAAAGCAAGGGGTTGAGAAATAGGAAGGGCAAATTGGAGGGACAGAGCACAGCCCTGGCATGTCATGTGCAAGGCTATGGCTTTGTCCTGTTGGCAGTAGGAAGTCACTGAAGGGTTTTAGCAGTAGCTTTGCCTTTTAGTGCCCTCTGGCCACTGTATACGTTAGCAGGGGCAAATACTGAAATTCAGGCAGAAGATAATAGGACTGGAACTGAGCCAGTTGACATAGTGTTGAGAAAGAGGAAAAGGATTCAGGGAATACTTAGGAAATAAAATTGGCAGAGATTGTTAAAGTTTGGATATAGAAGAGACAAAGAAGGAAATGTGCAGTTTGGGTGACTAAGGGGAATTCATTCATTAATTCTACAAGAATTTATCAAGCTCCTGCTGTGTGCTGGCTGTATCACATTGCCCTCACAGCACTTGGGGCAGAAGAGACAAGCCGGTGAACAGGTAACCACTATAGAAGGAGATAAGTGCTATAATATGGCAGCTACATGGTACAGTGAGGGCTCATTGCAGTGGTGAACATCCTGGTCAAGGAAGCCTTTCTGGAGAGGTCCAACTTATTCCTACAACACAAGTAGTTTACCACCAGGAGTTAACCAAGCTAAAGGTGCTGGGGTGCTGGGATGGGGAATGCTCCAGAAGAGGAGTAGTATGTATATAAGCCCAATGAGTAGCGTTTTTCTTTTCTTTCTTTCTTTTTTTTTTTTTTTTTTAAGGAATGTGATGTGACTCCCTTTAATTTCCAAATCCATCTGATAATGAACCCTGTGTTCATGGGGTTATGCTGTAAAAGAACCTAAAGGAAAACACATGGCCTATTTCATGTATATGTTTTTTAACATAAATTATCGAAAAGCTCAGCAGTCCCTTTGGAAACAGCTTTAACATTGATGCTGTCAAGACCCTTGTTGAAGGAATAAACAAAACCTGACTGACCTGGTGAACAAAATCATGCCCTACAGAATTGACTAGTTAGATGCTGTATAGCAAATGCAATTTTGCCTTTCATCCGAATACGTAGTCTGATGATTTGTAAAACCTTCTTAATGGGTACAGCAAGTTATTTTGCCTGGGTGGGAGCCTTTTTACTAACTTAAGCAGCTGTTTAAACTTTCATAAGCAAAGTAATTATTAAATCTTTCATGAACATATTGGGTGGAACATTTGTTCACATCTTAACCTTGAGTTGGAAAGTTTTAGGGGGTGGGGTTAAAGAGTTTGAAGCTGGCAAATTTCATTCTTTTTATTTTTTTTCTTACTTATTATAAACTTTTTATGGCGTAGAACCAGCCAACCTAAATCATGGAAGGAAAAATACATGTGTGGCAAGCATGAGGCATTTCATTGTTTATTTTTCAAATTTCTGAAATGTGCTCAGAGCTGTGCATGCCTCTGGGCTCATAAAGACAGCAAATGGAAATAGCTCAAGCCAGACGGGCTGTTTTAGATAGATAGCCACCCAGGTAGACAAGGCAAACCTTGGAAAGTGTTCTTTCCTGGACTCAATAAGTCATCCTAGTGGCCAAAATGGTACTTGCAAGTAGGAGGATGCCATCTTTCATGGGTTTGAGCACCTTTCTTTTATTAGTGATGGAGCCATTTAATAATAATCACAAGGTGAATAGTAATCCACATTTATGGAGTGCTTACCATGTGATGCTTCTCATGCATTTTCTCCTTTAGTCTTCACCATGACCTTGTCAAGTAAGCAATGCTGTTATCCTGTGTGGCAGAGCTAGGAGTAAACACAAGTTTATTCTATCCTGGAACCTGTACTCTTTGACGACTCATCATCCTGGACTTCTTCGTCTTTTTCTATTCTAGGTTGTGAGGTACTGCTATCTAAAGAGTTTCGTGTTTTACCCTAAATGGAAAGAAAACCAGCATAACTGTCCACATTATAATCAACAGCAACAAATGCTTGTTGAATACGTATTCTGTGTAGAACTTGTGTTACAAATTTGGGAAATATTCTGAGCAAAGAGGAGAGACAATAAAGGGACCCTTGCATGGTGGCTAAGTAAAGTAGGCAGTGAATTCTGGAAATCAGAATCTACAGGATTGACTCAGGGCCTGCAGCGTTGCGTCCTGGCTGGCTCAGTACAAACGCACTGTACAGTATTTTACAGTTGGCTGTGTGCTCTCACCTATATTATCTCATTTAATTCTGACAACAGGGCTGATGTTACAGTTTCCACTTGAAATTTCTTTTTAATGTTTATATATTTATTTATTTAGATGGAGAGAGAGAGAGAGAGAGAGAGGAATAGCACAAGTTGGGGAGGGGCAGAGAGAGAGGGAGAGAGAGAATTCAAGCAGGCTCCACGCTGCCAGCACAGAGCCCAATGTGGGGCTCAAACTCATGAAACTGTGAGATCATGACCTGAGCCCAAATCAAGAGTTGGACACTTAACCAACTGAGCCACCCAGGCCCCCCTACAGTTTCCACTTTAAAGATGAAGAAGCTGAGATTCAAAGTCAATTATTCATGCTGAGACACACATCTAATAAGCGGGAGTTAAGATTCAAAGTTTGATTCCTCTATAACTTGCTGTAGTCACTGCCTCGAGCCCCGTAGTTTAAAATAGCATAGAAAAAATGCTTTAAGGATGCTGTAAAACACAACGTTAAACATGAGCCACCCAGCTTCTCTCCTTCCAAATTCTGAACACCCACAAAACTCTGTGAGGTGATAAATATTTATTATTTTAAGCCACTAGGTTTTGGAGTGAACTAATACAGTAATCAAAGAACACAAGACAGGTAAGCAGGAGTTTAACAGATGGTCAAGGAATTTATTGGGACGTGTCTGGGCAAAGAAAAAAAAATGCATGCAAAAAAGTATAAAAGTGTGCCACAGCAAGGTACATTTTAGGAATTGCAAATAAAAGACAAGACAAAGACTCACAACTCAAAAATCATAGCATTTGGGGTGTGAGGGTCTCACTAAGAACTTACTCTATTATCTGATAATGTAGCAACTAATGTTCCTAAGAGTGATGAATCTGCGAGAAATTAAGTTCCAATTGGGTGATTTAAGAAAATAGGAAAGCAATCAAAACATTGAAATGTTTACTTCAAAATTAAAACAAAAAATGTACTGTATAAATCCTTAGTGAAAGGGGAGTCCAGGTTATCCAAAATAGCCACCTCCCTGTGTTGTTACTTCACTGAACTGTCTGGGTCTGTGTTTTGAAAACTTTAAGCTTAAAAGTAGGGCCAAGAAATAGCTAATGAAGAACACCTGGATTTTCCCCAGGATTTTCACTCTACAGTTCTGCTGCAACAATCAGGTAGAAATTAACATTTTATAACCAATTATGTGTTTTGTTTGGCATCCTGTTAACCAACTGAATTTTTAAAAAAGAGAATTGCCCAAATTGACTTGTTATTCTATGCCATATCTCATTCATTGACTATTTATTGAGTGCTACCCATGAGTTACCCACTGTGACAGGCCCATAAACCAAACCTTTATATTTGTGTTGCAGAAATCTCTCAGTTCCAACTCCACTGTTTTCTAGAGTTAGTAGCAGCTCCTGGTTTATTGTTTACGTTGGATTTTAATATAAAATTAATACCTTCTTATTTGAAAAAGAGAAAAATAAAAAGAATTCTTACTCAGAAACACATTAACTCAGACAATTGCTGTTGACATCTTGCTGCGTTTCCTTCCCTGTAGTTTCCTTCCCTGTAATATTTGTATATAGTTATATTTTATAGATAGTGTCAGATCTGATTTTTGTTTCACATCAGGCAAACTATCCCCTGGAATAGAAATTTTAGTATCTGTAAGTTATTCTGACAGATATTCGGTAATTTGCTTAACCTGTTATTAGATTTTTTTGATTGTACATGAATCTTTCAGTAAAAATGATGTTACATCTAAATAAATATGTGGCCAGGGGATTTTGAAGTTGTCCTTTGAACTGTTTATGGGCTTTGCTAAAATGGAGTATTTTTAAATAATGATCCCCATGAAGCTTAGGAAGAGGTGAACATGGTTTCTCTCCCTGCCAAAAGAACTGCCTTTGGAACATTCTAAGAACACTGTGCGGCCATGTGCCGAATGTGCCGTCATAGTTATGCTGTTAGTTAAATTAAACATGAATGATTGGATGGAGAACGTTATTATTCTGTGCACATTCTTGACTCTTAATTTAAGGTTAAACTAACTTAATTTAATGTCATGTGAATTTTTAGCAGCAATTATGGCCAGTTAATGCATATTCTTCCTTAGTCATGCCTCATCTCTTTGCAAAATTACAATATTTCATTCCAAATTTATTCTGACCACATTTAAGTAGGCCTTTCTCCCATTTTTCCTCAGTGTTTATATCAGAAGCCCTTTGAGTTTATACTATAAACTACCACTTGTGTATTTTTATAATAAACCTCTAAGAAGTAGTCCTGGAGATGAGCGCACAAGACTCAGTGCCAATCAGAGACCCGGACCTTGTTCCTTCTTCAGCCTTCAGGCGACATTGTGTAGATGATAGAGAGACCATGTTAATATTCTATTCCGGTCTTTCTCCTCTCCATATGTCTGGAATTCCACCACCCAACCAGTATTCCTTAAGTATGCCTCAAAGCAGAAGTATGCGTCTCTCAACCTTCTACTTAAAACAGGCAGTGTCTCTCCACTTATGCTAACACAATAGCCAACACTCTTTAAACCTGGCACTTAAAGCCTTATGTCTACAAGATATTTTAAGGGTCATGCCTTTCCCCACAGGTAATCTATGTGCTATAAGCCCAGAAGATTCTCTGTTCTATATGTTTTGTGTCGCTTCACTATTTCTTTGCCTTCTCCATACTGATGCCCTTTTCTGTATCTGCCTACTCTTTGTTCATCTGTTCACTGTTTAATTGAATGATTCAATAGCATTAATTCATCTAATTAATATTTACTGAGCTCTGGTTGCATGCCGACATTGTTCAAGGGCAAGCTCAAATACCATCTTCCCTAAGAAGCCTTTCCTGATCACCTCAGCCATATGCATGGTTTCTCTCTTTAGGAACTTCCACTGGTCTTTTTTTTATATTTCTCTTTTGTCGCTAATCTATACCTCATTGCCATGTATATAGTAGCCACTCAAAAATGCTTTTCTATTCTTTAAAATGTTTATTTATTTTGAGAGAGAGAGAGAGAGAGCAAGAGAGAGGAGGGGAGGGGCATAAAGAGAGGGAGAGAGAGAGAATACTAAGCAGGGTCCATGTTCCATGCTGTCGGTGAAGAGCCCAACGCCAGGCTCAATCCTACAAACCATAAGAACCATGAGGTCGTGACCTGGGCTGAAATCAAAAGTTGGACACTTAACTAACTGAGCCACCCAGGCGCTTCCAAAATGCTCTCCAATTTCAAGAAAAAAATGAATGAATACATGAATAAATTAATGATCAAAAGAAAAGTTTTGCCTTCTCTACTAGTGGAAGCTAATAATTAAAATAAAATTATTAAACTGGTCTAGAAAGTTAACATTTTTCTGGGTTTTGAGTCTATGAAACACCCTCGATATGATTTCTAACAGAGAAGGGAATGTATAGAATCCCCATCTTCTGATTTACAGATGGTTTTTTTTTTTTTACCAGCATTCTACCACATTCTACACTATCTAGATATTAATAGCCGTATTACACTTTGTCATTGCTTTTTGTTATAAGACTTTAAGGACTATATGGAATAGAGAGATTCTACTTCCAGAGTGCCAGTAACCTACTTTAGTGTTCAAAAAGACAAATATATTAACCTGAGTAGTGAGAAAAGCAGCAGATTAAGTAATTTTTGAAAAACTATTTATTTTGAACAATAAGAACTAGGAACTTTGATTAGTTCCCAATAGAAATGAGCTGTCAAAACAATAATCATATCTATCGGCCCATGTTTACCACGTGTCAGGGATTTTGCTGTCCAGTTTGTCATTTAATCCCCCCAAACAACTCTATGAATGAGGTTCTTTTGTTTTCCTCACCGTACGCTAGGGAACTAGAAGTTTAGAGAGTCGGGCAAATTGTTCATGCCCACTGGATAACAAAAGTGGGTGGTGGGTAGAGTAAACCTGTGAGTTCAAGCTCTGTGCTCTTCTTTATCTACCCATGATGTTGGAAATGTGTGGGCTGTGACAGTGACACTGTACATTGCATAACCTCTCAGTTACCTTGAATGATTTCCATTTACATAGTTGTTCTTGTACTAGCTCTAGGGAGCTAGACTGTTTTTTTTTTTTTTCATTTGTTTTGTTTTGTTTTGTTTTGTTTTTAGGAAACTATTGAAACCACAGAAAGGGAGAATCTTAAAAAAAAATTGTCCCATTTTGAGTGATTAGAAGTTCCCTTTTAATCTGTGCACCATTCTGTAGCAGAATAGGTGTGACTCTCCTTCTGGAGATGATTGATCATTCTTTTAAAATCTGGAGTTACTTTGAATTCCTTTATTTTTATATTTAGGGCAGAGAAGCAAGGAAAAGGTAAGGAGCCTCTAGTGAAGGAACCAGAACTTGAGAAAGGTGTTTTTGTTTGCCCAGGATCCCTTCCTTTGGGAACAGCCCCTCTCTAGCACTTGTGCTTTGGTAAACTGCCAACTCCCACTACTAAGAACTGGAGTCCTGAGCAGAAACACACAGACTGAGCAGGTTGAGGCTGAGTCATCGTCTTGTTGCCTTGCACAGTTCAGGATCTCTGAGCTTCGGATTTACCTTCTGAAAAATGAGGTTTGTATTTTGCCTCACTGAGTTGTTTGAGGATTCAGTGAGATGTTGTTCATGAAAGCTTTGGCACGGAGTTGTTATTCAGTGGAAGATAGTTACCACACTTCAAGATTCTGAGGACAATTATTTGTTCCCTAAAGAAGAAAAGGCAAAAGTAGACTCTTTCTACTATGGAGGCATAACATGCAGAATTATTAATGGTACTTGAGAAGAATACCCAGCCATTTGAATGATGAATTAGCAAAAGATAATCAGGGTGATTGTGAACTGTGGGATGATGCACTGCTACTTAATCATAACACTGCTATTAAAACTCACAATACTTCGTTCTTTAAAAAATCAATGGTATGAAAGAAACTCAAGCCTCTTGGGAGTGAGGGATTTGAAGGGGGATGTGGAGGGAGTAAGAAGGATGATAGTCTATAAAAGAGTAGCCATCCAGTCATCCAGTGGCCAAATCCTTCCTTTAATGAATAGAGTTATGGCAGTGCTCCAGCATATTAATAAATGCTCCACTATGGGTGGTGAGAACTTCAAAAGTGAAACAGTGCATATTGGATTTGATAATAAGAATATAGAGAATTATAAATGAGATGACCAGGAGGCATCTGTGTTAAGGAAACTTAGGATCAAGACTTTGTATATTCTAGTCGATTAAAGGTTGTGGGCAAAATTAGGGTGCTGTAGTGGAAAAAGAAAGGATCCTGCTGGCTGGTAGAACATTGATGTGAAGTTATGGGTGAGTTTTGATCAAGCATGTATCTTTGATCTTCTGTATGGGGTCTGGAGAGAGTATTAGCAGCCGTAGGTACAGCTACATGATGAGTTAAAATGTGACTTTTTGTTATGTTTTTTTCAAGTTTGAACAATCACAAATTTATCAGCAGTTGTACAAAAAGTAGGTTGGAATTTGGAATGCATTTCTACATGGACATGAGATTGAAAATGACAGTTTATCTTGCAGTGTTAGGTATACTAGAATAATGTATGATGATAAGAGAAAGTCAGTGTGAGGGACACAGGGTGATGGATGAAGAGACTAGGGACTTTGGGCCAATTCTTGGCAAAAAAAAAAATATATATATATATATATATATAATGTTGTCTTTGGTGACCCTATCTTTTTTCCTTTTAAAGTTCCTTGTACTTTTCCTTGCTAACAGAACCTCTTGTTTCAAAAAACCTGATGATATAGTTATTATCCCAATGATATAATTGAAAAAGATGAGGCTCAGAGAGGTTTATGTAACTTGCTCATGTCCATATAATAACTAAACAGGAAAAGTCAGTTTCATAATCAAATATGTTTGGCTCTAAAACTCATGAACTCCGGCATTTTTTTCTCAGGATGTCTGAGTTAATGGTGCCACCATTAACAAAGTAAAGGAATATACAAGGAATATGGGTTGAAGTGGGATATAGGCAAAGGAAAGCTGAGTTTAGTTTTAGATATGTTGATTTTGAGCTACCTTGGGGTAGCTGTGTCCTGATGTCTGGTCACAGGAGAAATTCTGGTTTGTTGCCCAAAGGTGGGTATGGGTACAGCTGGAGTGTTTATTTTGCTGCAGGATAGTGAAGGAGATATAGGTGGCTACATAGACAGATACCTAGATAGGTATGTAAGAAGATAGATAGATAGATAGATAGATAGATAGATAGATAGATAAAGTTTATTGGTGAGTTGGGTGTTTGGAAGTTGGGAAATGCCTGTAGTCACTAGTCAGTATTCCTATTGCTTTAGCAACTTTTATTTCCTCATGAAGCTATGGCAAATAGAACTTTCATATTTATTTTTTTGTGCCTAAGGGCTGATAGTTCTGCCTATGAATGATGCATAAGTGACAATTTTGTGTTATGAGCATTACTGTGACTCTTGGAATCATCGAATCTCAAGGTTGGAAGGGAACTTAATATTCTCTCTTGGATTTGCTGTATATTCAGACTTTGCTTTACACCTGTGTGAAGTCTTTACTGACACACCCCATTCCTTCAGATAGCATTCCCTATATGAAAGATACTACTTTTGAGGCAAAAATATTCCTACCTATATGTAGATATTCCCCAGTTGTTCCGAGATTCAGCCATGGAAGACAAATCTCATTAATTCTTCCAGGTGAGACCTCATTGCACATTTGGAAATAGCCTCTGTGTATCTCCTGATTTTCTCTTTACTGAGCTGAGTTTCTCCTCCCATCTCTGCAGTGGTTCCTTCTGGGGAAGGACTCATTGGCCCAGGTTCTGGAAATGCACTCAGCAGATGGCCTCCATTGTCCTCTCCTTCAGGGATTGTTTCACTGGCAGAGAGCCACTCATACAAGGTCACACCCTGTCCTGGTGTGGTCCACGTCCAATGACTGATTCATAGGGGGGTATAACAGCCCAGTTATTGCAGTCCAATATGTGACAACTCTGATAAGCCATTTTAGTTCAGAGCTGCCAGTGGGGTTAGCTGAGGCCATTGTTGGACTGCATTACAACTTGACTTCTCTTTCTATTCCTTCTTGCATACTTGCCCTCCCTTTCTTAGGGTTCACCCCAAAGGCATACAACTGTGCATGCCAAACTCTGGTGCAGTCTGATTTCTGGGAACCCAATATGTAATGCATGGCTACAAGTCTTCTCATGAGCCATTCATGAGAAGGGGTAATCTTCTATATGATCATGATATATTTGGCCTTGAAGAATATTTTAAATTAATTTCCATTGTTAGGAATCCAATGTGTAACCTGACACAGTAGAGAATTTTTCAGTGGTTGTGTCTTAGTTTAGGTTCCCCTTCAAAAGCAGAGCCTGAGACAAAAATTACATGTGAGTAGTTTATTTTTGAGAAATTATTCCAAGGAACAGATGTGGAAGACTGGAAACAGCAAACAAGGGAAAGCTAATCCAAGAGTTTGTTATTGAGCTACTCACCACTGTAAGCAACTGGGATTCACTCCCAGTGTGACTCTCTGAGAAGCCAGGTAGATCTGTCTACCAGATAATAAAAGAGGAGAGAATTTACCCATTAGTTCCTGATTCCTGTTGGTCAAGTTTTGCATTATGAGGTGGTAAGTCCCTTGCCTCTCTAGGTTTGTGCGTGGCTCAAAACAGCTGAGTGAGTACCTGTCACTTTCCCAGGAAGCAGGCACTGAGCCCTGGGCAGAAAGTGAGAAATGCCATATGTATCTGAGGCAAAATGCTGTTGGGTTACACCTGTTCACAGCTGGTTGCTGCGGCAATTGTGGACCTAAAAACTTGGGCTGGGAAGGTGTAAGACAGGACAAGAAAGAACCAATATAGGGCAATAGCTGTAAGCAACAACATTGTGTTTCTGGGGCCTTCTTTGTATATGGCTTTTATAAAGGACAGAGTGCATTGGACTGCATTTTCTCCTAACAAGTCCATAGAACTACTGCCAGCCTTCTCTTCTTTGATCATAGAGGTAGAGAAACTTCCCGATGCATTGGAAGTAGTGAAGTGGTATGCTCACTTATCAATAAAATACTTATCTAAAAGATCTGTATGCTGAAAACTATAGACAGCTGATGAAGAAAATTGAAGAAGATATAAAGAAATGGAAAAACATTCCGTGCTCATGGATTGGAAGAATAAATATTGTTAAAATGTCAATTCTACCCAAAGTTATCTATATATTCAGTGCAATCCCAATCAAAATTGCTCCAGCATTCTTCTCAAAGCTAGAACAAGCAATCCTAAAATTTGTATGAAACCACAAAAGACCCCGAATAGCCAAAGTATATTGAAGAAGACGACCAAAGTGGGAGGCATCACAATCCCAGACTTTAGCCTCTATTACAAAGCTGTAATCATCAAGACAGCATGGTATTGGCACAAAAACAGACACATAGACCAATGGAATAGAATAGAGACTGCAGAATTGGACCCAAAAAAGTATGGCCAACTAATCTTTAACAAAGCAGGAAAGAATATCCAATGGAAAAAAAGACAGTCTCTTTAACAAATGGTGCTGGGAGAACTGGACAGCAACATGCAGAAGAATGAAACTAGACCACTTTGTTACACCATTCACAAAAATAAACTCAAAATGGTTAAAGGACCTGAATGTGAGGCAGGAAACCTCAAAACCCTAGAGGAGAAAGCAGGAAAAAGCCTCTCTGACCTCAGCCACAGCAATTTCTTACTTGACATATCTCCAAAGGCAAGGGAATTAAAAGCAAAAATGAACTATTGGAACCTCATCAAGATAAAAAGCTTCTGCAATGCAAAGGAAACAATCAACAAAACTAAAAGGCAACCGACAGAATGGGAAAAGATATTTGCAAATGACATATCAGACAAAGGGCTAGTATCCAAAATCTATAAAGAGCTCACCAAACTCCACACCCAAAAAACAAATAATCCAGTGAAGAAATGGGCAGAAAACATGAATAGACACTTCTCTAAAGAAGACATCCAGATGGCCAACAGGCACATGAAAAGATGCTCAACATCGCTTCTCATCAGGGAAATACAAATCAAAACCACACTCACATACCACCTCACACCAGTCAGAGTGGCTAAAATGAACAAATCAGGAGACTATAGATGCTGGAGAGGATGTGGAGAAACGTGAACCCTCTTGCACTATTGGTGGGAAAGCAAACTGGGGCAGCCACTCTGGAAAACAGTGTGGAGGTTCCTCAAAAAATTAAAAATACATCTACCCTATGACCCAGCAATAGCACTGCTAGGAATTTACCCAAGGGATACAGGAGTGCTGATGCATAGGGGCACGTGTACCCCAATGTTTATAGCAACACTTTCAACAATAGCCAAATTATGGAAAGAGCCTAAATGTCCATCAACTGATGAACGGATAAAGAAATTGTGGTTTATATACACAATGGAATACTACTTGGCAATGAGAAAGAATGAAATATGGCCTTTTGTAGCAATGTGGATGGAACTGGAGAGTGTCATGCTAAGTGAAATAAGTCATACAGAGAAAGACAGATACCATATGTTTTCGCTCTTATGTGGATCCTGAGAAACTTAACAGAAGACCATGGGGGAGGGGAAGGAAAAAAAAAGAGAGGGAGGGAGCCAAATCATAAGAGACTCTTAAAAACTGAGAATAAACTGAGGGTTGATGGGGGTGAGAGGGAGGGGAAAGTGGGTGATGGGCATTGAGGAGGGCACCTGTTGGGATGAGCACTGGTTGTTGTATGGAAACCAATTTGACAATAAATTTCATTAAAAAAATAAAATAAAAAAATAAAATACTCATCTTGGCTAGCTAGACTTATCAACAGTAAATTATCACAGAGAGAAATTGCAGAAACCTCTATAAAAGGTCCACACATTCCTTGTGCCTTTCTGCCAATAGCGGACATTTATTGCCAAGTATTTTGACAATGGTTTGCCTAAGAGTTCCTTTGCCGTCTTTGAATTAGTTTCTCTGTGCCCACTGCATTTTGAATGTCACAGAGATTGGACTCTGGTGGTGTTAAGCCATGCAGCAGTTTATTGTTAAATTGGGGTGAGGAGTAAAGGAATTGGAAAGTAGCTTGGAATCCAAACGAAAGATCATCTTTCATTGCATGGACCAAAACACTGTTTTAGTGTCATATCCTACATAGGTACTACTGTCTCGTAGGTGTGGATTAGCCACTAGTGATTCTGCCCTGAAATGGTCAGTCCCAGTAATCTCCATCCTTTTATGGTCAGTTTTTCATTGGCAGCTTCCTAATGAGCCCGCCTTTGGGGTGCCGAGTGGCAGAGCTATGGGGTTTCTGCAAGAGATTTGAGAGATGTAGTCAGATAGCCAATTACCATTTTTATTTACTTTGGGAGAGCTTGAGTCCTGACACCTGCCTAAGACGGTCCTGGTAGTATTTGCACTGTCTAAATAAACATGTCAGGGGCGCCTGGGTGGCGCAGTCGGTTAAGCGTCCGACTTCAGCCAGGTCACGATCTCGCGGTCCGTGAGTTCGAGCCCCGCGTCGGGCTCTGGGCTGATGGCTCAGAGCCTGGAGCCTGTTTCCGATTCTGTGTCTCCCTCTCTCTCTGCCCCTCCCCCGTTCATGCTCTGTCTCTCTCTGTCCCAAAAATAAATAAACGTTGAAAAAAAAAATTAAAAAAAAAAAACAAAACATGTCATAAATTTCATACTTGTCATCCCAGGAATGGCAGAAACTGAAATGAGCAGACCAGGACTGAGAGGCTGGTGACAAAGGAGGGGCCTAGTGAGAGGTGCACATCAATGAGACCAGATGTCCAAGCTATGGGAGGAGGAAGGTCAGTTAAGGCAAAGAGGGATAAAAGGGGCTAAGTTCCTAAAATTCATCTGAGAATCAGGAGGCTGGTAAGGAGTTGGAGTGGGAAGAAGGAGGTGGGCCCCAAGCAGAGCACCTAGGAAGTCGATGTCAGACTGTGGAACAGATGCCTGGGAATAGCAAATATTTATTATGTGTCACCGATTACGTGTCAGATGCTGTTCTAATCATTGTGTGTGTGTAAGCAATTTAATTCTCACATTAATCTTATGAGGTAGATGCTATTATTATCATCAAACCTCTTTAAAACTTGAGGCAACTGAGGCACTAGGGGTCGGATGACTTGTCCAATGTCACAAAGCTTGTACGTGGTTGAGCCTGGCTTCAAACCAGGCAGTCTTCTACCAAAGTTCATGCTCTTCTGAATATTGCATATTGCTTACATACCCGCTTCTGAGGAAGAAGCTTCTTATACATTATACATCTCCTAGACAGAAGGCCAAGATCCATTCAGAATATGTTGGGGAGGGAGGGAGATGAGTTTATCATATATGCTACCTCAGATCCATCTGGGCCACCTGCATCTTGCATTTGCAGCCCAGAGAACCTCCCAGAGGACCTGCCTGGGGAGATCCCTTGCCTGTCACTGTGCTGCTTGGCCAGCCAGCCCCCTGCTTGGAGTTTCTGGCCCTTTCTGTCATTTCAGGACTTGGATGACATACCCAATCATGGCATCTGGGACAAGGCACCATGAGCATTGGAAGAAGCTGGATAATACATTCCAGAAGTGCAGGAGAGTTAACTCTCTTTTACTGTGGGATGAAATTTGACAGAGGAAAGCAGGGGACAGGCTGGAAGTGGCCACATAAATCCTTTCATCTTTTCCCTGTCTCGTGAATGACTCTGAGGCACAGGCTTTCCTTCTTGTGGTCATACTTCACTTCGCATTGCTTGACATCCTTCCTAATCTCCCTTTCCTTGTTTCTAACCTGTGCTGCTCTGGGTTTACTCCACCTCCCTCACCGAAAAATCATTAAAGCTAAGCTAAGAAAGTGGGCCTGGGCTAAAAAGTAGAAACAAATAGAGTAGCAGGCAATGTCTCAGTGATACTTCTTTGTTGAATGACAAAAGGACATTGATTCTTTGAAAAACACATTCAGAATAAAGTGGAAGTTGATACTATGACTAATGGGTAAGTTTCAATACTTGAAAAGAAGTTAATTTTACCACAATGTGAACACTTACAAAGGAGGAAGTAATTTTAGGGGTGAGGAACATTGCCAGACTATTATCTCCCTGATTAGCTGATTGGAGATCACATTTGCTTTACTGACTGTCATGCCTTCCCCTTCTCCTCTCCCTGTTACAAGTAGCAAAAATAGCCACCATTTCCTAAACACTTACGTATATGCTGGACACCACACTAAATGGTGTGTACTTTCTCATTTAGTCCCCTGAGGTAGAAAACAGGCTTGATGAAGTGACCATCAAACAGCTAATGAGTGCTAGATCCAGAGTTCAAACCCAGATCTGCGAAACTCTGAGGACTGCACTCATAGCTGATGCCTTCTGCTATCTTCTACCAAGTTCTTTATCAAAGGAAGTTATTTGGAGCAAGGAGGTGCCACATGGAGAGAAAATATGGCATGAGAGCATCTTATTCCCTTTGTTCTAATTTACTCCAAAAGCAACTTCTGGTGGAGCCAGCTGCTGGTGTTTGGAGTGTCCTTACATCCTTGCCCACTTCTGGGTAGCAGACTGTTGATACTTGTAAGCCAAGAATGCCTTCCATTGTAAAGCAGTAAAAGGGCCCTCTGGCTCCTTCATCATGCTTTTATGTATTGGATTGGCATGAATAAGTCCCCTAAGTCAACCCGGCAGAGCCAAACCCTGAACATGATGATCTTACAGAGATCACCCAGCCCATAGCAGCCAGCAGACTTCTTCCTCAATGCCTTCCTTGGTAGGTGTCCTTGGGGAGCCAATTTTTCTTTAAAATTATTCCTTTGAATCTAAAGCTCTTATCTCCCAACTTTCTCTCCTTGCTGCATTCCCAGAATTTTGTGTTCATGCATAATTAGGACCGCATTTGCCATGGAAGGAAGCCATGGTATAGGAGATCCATGAAAGGAGAATACAAATTGCCTTTCTTATTTCACTTTGAGCTGTCTCATACCACTTTTTACCCTACCAGTAATGTTTTCGTGGTTGTCTTTATTTAGTTTTCCTTTGATTTTGTTATTTGTTGCTTAAATGATGGAGACAAAGGCCCTTGTTGAAAGTCATGAGTTCTGGGACCTGACTGCAGCTGTAGCTTACAGCTGAGTGTGACCTTGATCTTTCATCTAGTTCTTTGGGGATTCAGTTCATTCAACTGCAAAATGGGAGAGTTGGGTGAGATCATTTATTCCCAAACCATGCTGATCATCAGAATCATCTCAGATGCTTGTTTAAAGCATAGGAAAGTTAAAGGATAGGAATGTGGAAGCAGCTTAAGAACAGCTAATCAACGTTGAGCTGGCTATCAAATTGTCTCCCCATTACTGGTACCTATCTGAGAATAGGTCTGTGAGGAAGTAGGGGATCACAAGCGGCTTGGTCCAAAAGGTGGGCCCTTGGATCCGAGTTCCCCAGATGGGGCTGAGTTGAAGAAGAGAAACAAGGCTTTCCCCCAGCTAGGACAATATTACAGTTGCCAACTGGTTTCTCTCTTTGGGGGTTTATTTGGCTTTGTTTTCCCTTTATATGCTGTGAAGTTCCTTTTGAAAAAATAATCCAAATCAAAGAAAAGAAAAAAATTGTTTATACCCAAGCCTGAATAGAACTATACAGTAGCTACCAGAAGCTAGGTTGTGTTGATAAAAGACTAAAATAAAAATCCAGGGCTTCGGGACAGATAAAAGGTTAAAATTCTGGGGCACCTGAGTGGCTCAGTTGGTTGAGCATCTGACTCTTGATTTTGACCCCCGGGTTTGGGATTGAGCCCCCAAATTGGGAATGGAGACTGCTTAGGATTCTCTCTCTCTCTCTCTCTCTCTCTCTCTCTCTCTCTCTCTCTCTTTCTGCTCCTGTCCCCCACAGATGTATTCTCTCTCTCTCTCTCTCTCTCTCTCAAAAAAAAAAAAAAAAAAGTTTAAATTCTGGGGGAAGATTGTTAGGAGGGAGTCATGATTAGATCAAATGTTCTAAGTGAATTTTTTTTCATAAGCTAATAAGAGGCTACTGAGCAGGCCTGAATGAAGTATGTTCATTGTCTAGAACAATATTTGTTTATTTTGAATGAAAATCAGGAGTCAGGTGTCACAAATGAAGACTCCTGCCAAGCCCCTAGCTCTTTTTGATTCCGTAGGTATGGAGGGGACACGTGGGCTCCTCATTTCACATGAGCATTTAGGAACCACACTTTGAGAATGCTGTCCTATGTGCTGAGAGGAAGGATGGTGAACTCTGTCCCAGACTAGAGCTTTGTATGCCTTGGGAATTTTATCAACTCCTCTGAGTGTTAGATTCCCTTCATGTAATATGAATAGTGTTACTTTCCCCTACCAAAATTGCACGCCTCAGAACAAGTTTTCAAAATAAACTGTGTGAATAAAAGAGATGGTGTTAATTACTTACCATAGAAATCTACATGAATTAAAGTCCACGTTCTGGGCTTCTATAAACCTACTTTACACCCCTTCCCTCCCATGCTTAGTACAGGAATATGACTATAGATGGTTCTATCATATATAGTATATATAATATAGTGTATAGTATACAGTATTGCATTTGCTTAGGAGCCTTTGAAAGATTTCTAGAATATCAAAATAAGAATACTGTTATTTGTTATGTCTCTGTGCCTATTAGAAAATAGGAGCTGCCAGAATAATGTAGAAGGAGAATTTGCCAAGACAGATTGATAGAAGGAACTCAGTAGATAGAAAAACAAATACTGACCAATAAATTATATTCATAATATATTTTATGTTTATCATATATTTTATTTCCATTTGAGGAATGTATTAAAGTCCAGTTGCTATAACAAAGAATCCAACAATATAGTGGCTCAAATAACAGAGACATGGGGCGCCTGGGTGGCGCAGTCGGTTAAGCGTCCGACTTCAGCCAGGTCACGATCTCGCGGTCCGTGAGTTCGAGCCCCGCGTCAGGCTCTGGGCTGATGGCTCAGAGCCTGGAGCCTGTTTCCAATTCTGTGTCTCCCTCTCTCTCTGCCCCTCCCCTGTTCATGCTCTGTCTCTCTCTGTCCCAAAAATAAATAAATGTTGAAAAAAAAAATTTCAAATAACAGAGACACTTATTTATTCCTCATGTAGCAGACATGAGTGGTATATATCTCTTGAGTAGCTCAGCCCCGCCATGGTAATTTAGGGTCCAGTTTCCTTCTATCCTGTTGCTCTGTTATCACCTAGGGCATTGTCATCACTGCATTGCAGAAGCTGGATTGTCACCTGGGAAAGGGAAAGAGAATGTGAAACATGTTACGGCTCAGACCTGAAAGTGGCACATATCACTTCCATTCACAAGGTATTGGTGAACTTAAAAAACACCACCATGCCTAAGTGAAGGGCAGGCTGGGAAATGTAGCCTAGCTGAATAGCAATAAACCCAGCTACACCTCTATTATTAATGCTGTAGACGAAGAGGAGAACAGAATTCGTAACTAACTAGCAGTCTCTGCCACAGGAAAGGTATAGGGAACTTTGAAAGTGGAGCCAATCACCTTTCATGGCTTCACTAATTAGCCAGAGCTGCTGTTATGCTGTGGAGTATTATAATTTCCTTTGATGTGCTGTTCCCAGCCTGTCGAAAATGTCATTCCTAGTATCCACCTAAGCCTGTGAGTTATTCTGGGCAATGTGAATGTTGGCATTCCCTTTTCTTAATTGTAGGGTTCTCCTCCTGTATCCTATGCAGGCCATGAGAAAAGACTTATTGAGTCCTGGCCTACAGTTAATAAATGTGCCATTGGTTGAAATATATAGGCAAAGTATCAGTATGAATTGTCTTCCATTTGCTGTTCTGACAGTTGTGATATAATGAATCTCAAGTGTGACTATTGTCACATAATCAGAGGTCCTGAACATTAAGAATGTTTTCTTAAGAATCATCCAGGCAGAAAATGAGTTCACAGATTTTCAGCATTTTTGCTGATAATTCTCAAGGCTCCACCTGGTCCTGCACTGTCTTTATTCTGTACTCTTTATTTGATCTCCCTCTCCCTCTGCCTCTCCCTCTCCCTCTCCCTCTGCCTCTGCCTCTGCCTCTGCCTCTGCCTCTGCCTCTCCCTCTCCCTCTCCCTCTCCCTCTCCCTCTCCCTCTCCCTCTCCCTCTTCTTCTCTCTCTCCTTCTCCTTCTCTCTTTCCCTCTCTCTCGGGGATGGGGGAAAGTCAGGGAGAGAAAGTTCTACCATGACAATGCATTTCTGAATTTTGCAAGTTTGTTATTTTGTGATACGTAGCACTATTCAAACAAGAAGATCTTGTAATTAGCTGCCTTGGGATGTTCTAAAGGTGAAGCCACTCTGCTGCCATGCATCTTGCGAGATTAGTGACTTAGGCTGGAAGTTGACAGATGACAGACACTTTTAAAGGGGATGCAAACAGATTGATACAAGAGCTCCTGCCTGGATGGTTGGTTTTAGAATGACCTCCCTGCCGTGGGAATTGTGTCCCTGTGAGAGACTGTGATGTGACTCCAGTGAGATGAAATTACTTCAGAGAATCTGAAGGCAGGTTGAGGGCTGAGATTGTTCAGGAAGTTCAGATTACTAAAGGTAGAAACACTCATGTGTATAAGTGGGGAATGGGAGATAGATTACTTTTTTCTAACAACTAGTTGACATTGTCATTAAAGTGTGTCTTACCAGAAGAATTATGCAGCCATTTCTCTTTTGAGTTTTACACATGCACACACCACATATGCACGTATATTTTGGCGGAGGGGTGTTTGGTTTTATTTTTGTAACACAATTTAATATAATAGCCTCTTATATTCTCCAGGAAATCTAGGCCGCTGGCCATGTTCCCACAGTATTCTGAAATTATTCTGTAATTCTTCCCTCTACCCTCAGCCTGTCCCATCACCCAAGTGATTTTGGCGATTCTCTAGAGACTTACCAACATAGCTTGGTGACTGTTCCATCTTGGATTTTATGTTTTGCCAGTTGTGATAGCAATTTATAATAAAAGCAAGATGTGACCTGTTTTGTGTCCAGCAACGCATGTGTCCAGGATTCTGCCTGTGATGTGTGATGTGCCTTCAGAGAGAGGACAGCTGTGATGTGAATGGATTTGTGAGGTAAAAAAGGGCTTTAATTTCTCTTCCTCTTTTCCCATGGATATAAAACTTTGTTATGGTAAACTAAACCTCTGATATCATATACAACTGCTGGCATTCTAGATTGTTTTAATGGCCACTCCTTATTGCTTAATCCTAAGCATTACCATCTGTTTCTTTCTTAATTATAAATGCAGCAGGAATTCTCAATGACATCAGAAATGGTGGAAATAAAATGGAATTAGAGGCCTTGTACTTGACACCAAGCAGGCTTCCTCTAATGCTTTTCTTCTGTTAAAGGCATTGGCTGGTCAGAGAGGACAATTCCTCAGCGGTTTTCTCTCTCCTCTGCTCAATGTGCTTACCATGAGAGTATCATGCTATAAATTCAGCTTTTATTTTAGTGAGAGAATTTTAGTGAGAGACCGAGTTGTGTTTTTCTGTCCATGGAGCTGAGGATGTGTGGGCAGATCTTTCTCACAGTATTAGAAGCCAGTGGTGTGAATGTCCTGCTGTTATTGGCATGTGTTTTTGTGAGAAGAGAGATGAATGGTAATAGCCCGATGACATGAGTCATGTCCATCCCCCAGAGAAGAGCTGGGAGTGGACATCTAAGTGATTGTGATCAGCCCACTAGTAACCAGTGTGCCTATCCCTGAATAACAAGGGAACGTTTGTGGAGGGAGGTCATGTAGAAACTGAAGGAATATTTCATTCTGCCTTGTTTAGGCTTTTGTTTTTCATTAAGTGGAAAAAGTTACATGATTTTAGACTCCTAGCATTTTAGAATTAAAAGAAACCCCTAGGACTTGTCTAGATCAAAGCCATGGTCACACTTCTTCCTTTGTCTGGTACTTGACCAGGTTGAGTAGGAGCTGGGGAGTCAGCAGAGCAGGGTTTGAATTGTGAGCCACCTGTGTGTGCTTTGCATGCTTTTCCCTGAGTTCCCAGTGTCTCGGTTCTTTGCCTGGATGACAGTGGACATCATAACACTTCTTGTGTTTGGCTTAAATGAGAGAAAACATGTAAATCCTAGCCTACTTGTGACCCATGGTTTCCTTCCCTTCCCTCCTCTCACATTTATGACAGATGAAGTGTTGGTCAAAGAGGTTAAATGCCTTGGCCAGTGTTGTACATCCAGTTAATGGTAGACCTGGGACTGGAAGTAATGTCTTCCAAGACCAGCGTATTCTAAGATTTTTCCTCACTAGGTCATATCTAGACCTGTTGCCTTTCTCTCTCCTTGGTACCCATTGAGCTTTTGCACAGTAATAACCCTAGTAATTCTCATTTGTATACTACTATTTAAGTGTAAAATACTTTTTTAAAAGGTATATCCCCATTTAATGTGCAGTTGGTGAAATCATATTAAAATTGTATCATTACTCCTGTTTTACAGTTGGGGAAACCGATACTCTGAAAGGTCGAGTATCTCTTTGAGGTCGCGCTGAAGACTGAGTGAGCACCAGGTCTTGAGGCTCTAGTGCGTGGGTTTCATTCTGTTCTAAGTGGAGTCTTAGTGTTATGCCAGCACATGTAAGAGAAGACAGAGGGATGAAGCATAAAGCGGTCAACATTATAATCTACAGTTCAGTAGCTGCAGTTGGGATGTTTTAGGAGAAGGATGCTACCAGAAAAGCAAAACAGTTTTCTTGAATTATATTAGTATTTTAGTGACCCACGTGCTTTCTAGCCACCAGAAGGATCTCAATGGGTAAGGAAAGAAGTAGAGCAAGAGACAGCAGGTTTCCCCTGAGAGGAGTTGCAAAACCAAACCAAAATAAAGCATACGTGCAACAACCAGGAAAGGCCCTTGCTCCAACATGCAAATGAGTAGTTTGCTGCTTCAAAAATGCAGCTCATAAATGAGGAGACCATCTGAGTCATTTGTTCCTTCCAAGTCTTGGTTCAGGCCAGTAAGGGTCAAACTGGTGCATGCTCTCAAATGGGCATCTGAGGGCTGAGCAAGAGAAGAGCCTCTGGGCCTTGTGCTGGCCCTTTTGTCCCAGTGCCCTCTCCATACCGGGAGTCCCCTTTACACTTTCCCAGCCTCTAGGCCATGTGTTTTGTCTGTCCGTCTCTCTGCGGTCGGTGATACTTGGAGATAAGGACAGCACGGTGAATTTCACTTACATCCGGTCTCCCTTGAGTAATGCCATGCTCCTCTGGTCATGCTGTCAGTGAGCCACCGGGGCCACTATATAATAAGCAGGCTTACTGAAAAGCAGTCCTTTCTGGCAGTAAAACTAAATCTTTTAATCTCAGAAACCTTCTATTGACCATGTGTAGAAAGCCATGCAAATTTAAAAACTGTAAATATTGACATTCTGAGGTTTTCCTATGTAACCCGATTTAGTCTGCCTTTCCCATTATTGCTGCTATTTCTGGGGACATTTTACTGACTCCAGGTTTATAAAGCAGCATTATTCAGAAGGTACTATCACGGGCTGTAGAGTCAGCCAGACCTGGGGGGGAGTCCTGGCTCTGCAGCTTAAGCACGTCAGCTCACATAAGATCTCCGAGCCTCGCTTTCCCTATTTGTTAAGTGACGGTGATGGCACCCACCCACCGCCGGTGCTGTGAGGATCAAATGAGCGACCACGTGGGATGTTCTGTAATTCAAAGACAGCATTTCGCCTGATCTCACTCCACAGAACCAGACGAGCACTTCATTTGTGATGTTTTTTCCTCATTAGGAGGCTTTATCTAGACAGAGGTCATTCAGGATTCTTTTGACATGTGAGACACATCCATTTATTGAAAGAAATAAAAAATATTATTTTTAACACTTTGTACCTTGCTTTAGAAGTCAAGTCTTATAACATCAGTAAGTTTTCACCTCGGGTTACTTTCATTTCTTATCCTCTCACTATGAGCAAGCCAGCAAGAAAGGCATTCTTTCTGTTATCTTGCCTACGAATGTGAAAATACCCTCCATGTGCCAAGTACATCTCTGTGAGTATATTGTTTGTTTTAATCCAGCCTTTTTTATGTCAACAAATCTCAAAGTTCCAGTATATTAATAATGACTAGAAATGCTTATTAAAAAGTACATTAAGAGATAAGGCTATTTTTGAGGACTCGGGGGCATATATAAACAGGCTATTATATTTTTGTAATTGTATTAAATCAGACATGTGCCAGCCAAATTCGTGACTTTATATAGGTTTTTTTTTTTTAAAGCTTTATAGAATTAATGCTAAAATAAAGGAATGTGAATTCCTTTGCCAGTTCTTTGAAGGAAACAGTAGAATCTGACCTACCTCAAAGGAGTAGTAAGAGCAACAACCCAGTTATGTTGCTTCAGGCTTAGAATCTTTAAATAGTCTGGAAGGTCAACTCTGCCTTAGCTGCATAGAATGATTCCATATGCTCTCCTCTGAAACTTCCTCTTTGTGTCTGTAAATGGGGCTGTTTTGAGCCCAGTGTGAGGAGAAGCGGTGGAACAGAAGCTTCTCTGATGAGGAGAATGTGCAAGACACCACACACAGACGCCTCATCAGATCGTGACATCCTCAATCCTGGCAAGGCCAGGACTGACTGTTCTCTCTCCTGCTTTCTCCTTGCTCCTCTCCCCCCCCCCCCGACCCCCCGCCCCACCACACGTACCGATATGCGTACACCCTTCTTCTCTTCGAAATGAGAAGCTTAAGAAATGGTGTTCTTTAGGAAAAGGTACCATCGCTCTCTGCTATGAAGAAAACTCTGTAAGCAACCCTTTGATTCTACTGAATATGTAGAAGCACAGAGCAGGGCAATCCGGCAACCACATGTAGCTCCAGATGTATCTTACATATGGGCCATTGTCCACACTGCTGGTGGGGCTGACAGTATTTTTAAAAATGGTCATAACACATATGGTCTCTTGTTTTTTGCTCTGGCTTCTGAAGTCTTGCTGATGCAACCACATCATCCTTACGCTGTTTCCAGAAGAGCAAATCTCTGTCTGCTCTCAAGTTGTGAATTCCATGTGCTTCGCTAGCACAGGGCCGTGGATAAGCCAGTCCAAAGGACAGTGAGGGGCAAGGAGCTCTGCCATAGCTGTCTTCTTGCAAGGAGGAGGGGCAAGCATGAGGTGTCACCAGAGGAAATTAAATGGATTGGACTGTCTCAATTTAGTGTCTTGGACCCTCACTCATTATAAGCTTTCCAGCTGTAGGGGATGATACTTTCCAATTCCCTTTCTAGCCAAGGCTCCACGTTGTGATTCAGGATGGAGAGTAAATTGTTTGTATTTGTAAATGCCCTACTTCCCATCTCTTATCAGCTAAAATTTCAAAAGGGCAACTTAAGGGAAATTGTTTTGGTTGTCTAGCTAGTTATAAATTATTACTCAGTCTGCGGTCTTGCTGGTTGCCGAAAACTTCACACACACCCACACACACACACACACCCACACACACACACACCAACACACACACAAATGATATATATACTTTTCTTTTTTTTTTACAAATAATTATTTATTTTTGGGGGGAGAGTGCAAGCAAGGGAGGGGCAGAGGAGGGGCAGAGGATCCAAAGTGGGCTCTGTGCCAACAGGCTGACAGCAGTGAGCCCAATGTGGGGCTTGAACTCACGAACTGCGAGATCATGGCCTGAGCTGAAGTCGGACGCTCAACCGACTGAGCCACCCAGGTGCCCCCACACAAATGATATTTTATGTTCATTTATTTCTCAGTCATTACTTTGCTGTTTACCAACCCACATGATTACCTTGAACACCACTGAAAAGAAATTGCAAAATAATGCCCCCTAAACACATGCTAAGTTTACAAAATGATTCTAAATGGCTTTTAAAGAAAATAATTGCGTTCAAGCTTCTCTACATAATTGTGCCACATGTGTGTTAGGAGACTGTGGTGGGGTACGTTGGGGCACATGGCCACAACAATCTAGCTGTTTTTCAATAGACAGATTATATTACTGCTGCTTATACTTTCACTTGTAAATTGATTTAACAAACATTTATTGACTACCTTCAACGTGTCATAAGGAAACTTTGTCTCTCTTTGGGTTTGAGTCTTTGATTTGCTTTTGTTTTGATTCATTTTGCAAAAGGAGGCAGCATCCCAAGGACTTGATAGCTAGGAGAAGGCAGTGGTAGTTACTCACTGTAGCCTAGATGTGAAAAAAAGTAGCCTTGATCCATTCCTGGAATGCCTCCATCACAGAGCCATTGATAGCAATGGCAGCAAGATTGTGGAAAAACCAGAACAGGTCCCTGGACGTTGCTTCAGGCTTCTGTGTGTGGTGCTTACAGCAAGTATGGGTAGTAGGAAATTAATAGATATAAGTACCATGAGGGGGGCTGGCATTTTATCTATCCTGTGAACAGGTTTAGGAAATATAATTGACTTGTGCTCAGAAATCTGAAATACAATTTTTGTGATAGTAATTTTCCCCGCAGCTTTGGCATTTTCCTTTCCATTAAACTTCTTAGTTTTTAGTGAGGGTACTACAGCCCTGGTCCTGCTTTGTCATTTTGGGATGACTTATTTTAAAATTACAGTAAGGGATTTTTGGTCAGAATTCCACCAGGCTAATTTCAAACCGAGTTTGCTGACTCCAACTAGCCGTAAATGGTCCCCACCTCCAGCATATAGAGCAGGAAGTGGCATGCTTGGATGCCAGGAATAAGGCAATTGCTCAGATGGAATAACACTTGGCAGTTTGGAGGAATTTGTTGATGTAAGCCTAAATCGTAGGTTAGAGACTGACTTGTGGGATGCATTTCTGCCAATTATGGTCCATTGTGCAGTCAAAAATGGGAAAAATTACTTACTGCAGCTGGTTCTTTGGCACTGAAATCACTGATGGAATAATCAGAGGAAATCTTTTAAGTTATCAGAAAAGATGGATTGTGCAACAGGATGCCGGTTTTGCGGGTTATCTGCTTTACCTGTCTCACATGACATAAAAGAGGAAAGGAACTACAGAGCCCGGGAACTGTTGATCAATCCTTAGCACTGACTTGCCCAGTGATAACTAATGCCTGCAAATGCCCTTTTCCTTCTGCCACTGCAGGGGCCTATGATTTTTTGAGAGTTGGAGCTTTAAGGGGTGCCCGGGTGACTCGGTCGGTTAAGCATCGAACTCTTGGTTTTGGTTCCGGTCCTGATCTCACACTTCATGGGTTCAAGCCCCACATCAGGCTCTGCACTGGGAGCATGGAGTCTGCTTGGGATTCTCTCTCTCTCTCTCTCTCTCTCTCTCTCTCTCTCTCTCTCTGACACTTCCCTGCTTGTTCTGTCTCTCTCTCTCTCAAAATAAATAAACACCCGCCCCCCCAAAAAAGCTTTGGGGCCTTAAGAGTACACTTGTCCTGATGAGCACTGGTGATATATGAATTGTTGAATCACTGTATTATACACCTGAAACTAATATGACACTGGGTGTTAGCTACACTGGAATTAAAAACAAAACAAAACAAAAGTTGGGGCCCTAGGAAGGTTCTTTTTCAGTCTGTCTCTTGTGTCTAAGAGTCTTTGCATCATGGGAGAGGTATGGACAAGCTCGCTGAGTCTAACTTCCTGCTGTAGGATCATGCACATTATATATATTGAAGTCTTCAGTTGAAATGCTGAACACCAAAATAACTATAGCTGATTATTGTAAGCACGCTCATGACTGATGTATTTTTTTCTTTTTCATTCATGGATTTGTATATATTCTAAAAAAAATCACTCTAAAAATAAGATTTGCAAAAGAGGAAATAAGAGAAAACACATCACCCACCCACATAGACCAAATGGGCTACTCTCTTCATTGATGAATTCTAAGTCATTTGAGTTTCTCCATACTTGTCTCATTTAAGCTTCTTTCCCAGAAGACCTCACAGTGGTTTGACTCTGTGTCCTCCATCATTGTGCTCTCAGGACTGAGTACAGATCTTCAGAATTCGTCTCTTGAGGATCCCATCTCTCTGTTGTATAACTTGCTGCCTCTGTCCCCTGTGCTTGGGTTGAAATATCCTGCTCATCTCAACCTTTCCTTTGGATTGTAAGTTCGCTGAAGGGACAACTGCGGGGGACAGCTGATATTTTGGCCTCCCCACCACCTGCTTCCTCTTCTTCTGGAAATAACACACTACTTAGGAGAACTTACTCTTTTCCACTTTGCATGCAGGCTAAGTAGCATCCCAATTAAGATATTTCTCTTTCTTCTACCTGGAGGTAGTCACAAGATTCAAATGAGTCCACGCAGAGTTTTGTGGTACAGGAGGCTGGTTTTCTTGGGTTATCTGCTTTACCTGCTGTTCTGAGAATTTGGGCTTTGAGCAGAATTCTCCGGAATGGAAAAGTACTAGAGCTGATTCCTTTCACTGGAGTTCTCTGAAGAGAAGACAGGAGACCCCTACTGCCTGCTTCCCATTCTTTATGAAGACTGTTTGGGTAGCGTTACCTTGCATTCTGTGAGCTGCCTCAAATCTTGCCAAGAAATCCCTTCATTTTGTCCCTATCTGCCAAAATTGACTGTTGTTTGCTGACAAACTATCCTGATACAGACTCCATCTTCTAGTGCCCATGTATATGTCATGACGGGGTACAACAGCTTGAAAGCATTGTGAAGGTTGTTGCCTACAGTTTCAAAAGTTCTAGAATTCCATGGGATCACGCATATGAATGAAATTAAATAATATTCTCCCATGTAACACTTCATTTCTGCTGAGAGTTTTAGAAATTTGTGAGTTTAAAATGGAGAGTAAGAGTAGAAATTGTGTAAATTTACAATATTTTTTAAAGTAAACTCATTTCAAAACAGTTTTGAATTTACAGAATTATTGTGAAAATAGTGCAGAGTTACCACAGCCCATAGCCAGTTATTATTAACATCATACAATGACTGTGGTACATTTGTCATAACTGATGAACCAATATTGATGTTGACCCAAACTTTATTCACATTTCTTCAGTTTTTCCCTAATGTCCCATTCCTATCCAGGACCCTGTCTAGGAATATGCACAACATTTAGAAGTCTCATCTCTTGGACTCGTCGTGGTATGATGATTTCTCAAACTTCCCTTGTTTGTGATGGCCTTTATAGTTTTGAGGATTACCAATTGTATAGAATGGAATTTGTCTGATATTTTTCTAATGATTAGACTGGATGATGTATTTTTGGGAGGAAGACCAGAGAGGTAAATTGCCCTTCTTATCACATCACGTCAAGGGTACATGCTTTCAGTGTGACTTAACACTGTTGATATTGACCTTGAAAATCTGGCCGAAGTCATGTTCGTCAGTTTTCTTTACTGTAATTCCCCCTCACTCTTTACGTACTGTATTCTTTGGAATACACTCTGTTAAAACTACACTTAAAAAGAGTTGGTGAGCAATGCTCCATCTCCTTAAGGGTAGAGTATCTCGAAGTATTTGTCATTATTCTGCACAGAAGATTTGACTATTTTCCCCTATCTATCTACCTACCTACCTACCTACCTACCTACCTAATTACTTATTCAGTCATTTATTTAAATTAGTATGGATGCATGGATATCTATTCTATATTTTGGGTTATAATCCAATACTACTTTACTTTGTTGCTCAAATTGTTCTACTTTGGCTATTGGGAGCTCTTTAAATTGGCTCCTGTGTCCCTTTCACATACTCCCATCATTGTGGTATTTTTTGTTTTTTGTTTTCATTTAAGCACTTTCTTGCTTTCTGGAACTAGAAGGTACTCTAGGCTTATCTTGCATATTTCCTGCCCTCATTCTAGAATCAGCCATTTCTCCAAGGAGCCCTAGTTTTTTAATTGGAGAATGGCATTCAAACCCAAGATCTGGCACTAAGTATGCTTATTATTACTGGGGTGTCATTGTTTGTAGATCTTCTCAGCTGACAGAGCAAGGAGGTATGGGTTTGTACAATAACCCACTTGTGTACATGTATCTATGAATAACACTATAGTAACCCTCTATGTATTAAGTTAAATGTGAATTCATACGACTATCTCCAACTCTGATGCCTCACCACATTGTAACTTGTCCTCTTGTTTTTCTGTAACCTCCATCCCCAGCAGTGAGAAAACTGGCTCTCACCATTCTCCCTACATTCATTAAATTTCTCAGTTCCAGTATACATGTAGTGTTGTTTCAGCAGTGTTAACTTGCACCCCCATGTGAAACAACTTTATCACCTAGAGGCCAGTGCTTATAGTGCAGATCATTTTACCTTTAGCTTTATGGACATCACTCATTTCTAAAGTTACCTAGATGAGCACCTTATTCCCCTGCGTCTGCAGTGGGGTTGTTTTACACCATTATATATTTTAAAGCATGTTTTTTATTTATCCAAAGGATAAATACATAGATGAAGATGTGAAATCATGCTGAAGGGCTTATAATAAAAATCACAGTCCCCTCCTTCTACTCCCACTCCATCCTGACCTGCTTCCCAAGAGCAACACTTCCAACTCTTAGCTGTTTATGGCCATGCATCTGAGTAATGTGCTTTACAGCTATTTCTCAAGCTCTCAATTTTAAACATTATCCATTGATTTCCTATTATTTTAGGTGAGGATTAGCTTTATTTCACCTCCTTACCCTTACCCATTTCTTCACAGTTTTTTAGTTAAGTCAGCTATTTCACAGGTTTTTAGTTAAGTCAATACTCCGTGTTCATTTACTTTTTTGTTAATTTTTTTAAATCCTGAAATTAATAATTACTTCATTCTATGTACTTATCGCTCTTACCCAGCCCACGTTTTTTCTCATGTGATCAAACTTGTAAGATAATTTTCAGTTCTTTGTACTCCTTATCCTCACCCCCCAAGACCCACTGTTTCCTGGGCTAGTTCATTGAGAATAATCATGCAGAGCCAGGAATAAGGCTGCTTATACATGGGAATTGGGTGGAAAAGGAGACCAGGGGTCTTGTTGTTTTATAGGCAGACTTTCACTTAACCTTCCTGTTCTCAAACTGGTGGGTTACCTTTTCTTCCACTGTTCCCAGTCACTGAGTCCCAAGCCTTTCTGCATCCCCTTCTGTGAGATGTACATGCCTGTTTGCTGGCCTTGGGGGAATATGGGCTGCCAGTGTTTGTGTGATCATGAAGGGAGTAGGGAACCTGGGGGTGTACATACTTTTCATAAATACATTCCAGCAAACTTCCTGCTTTTAACCTTGTGTCTTACCCCTGCTTCACAGGAACCTGGTACTCTCATTCCTGTACCTTCCTTAGGTTCTCTGCAGTAATGCGGCTTGTTTCTCTTAGGTACACCATCTGCGGGCTCATAGCTTCTGAATTACTCTGCCAAGTCAGCAAAAGTTCCTGTATTTGCTTTGTACCTTCACTTAATGGGGTTCAGTGTTACAGATATCTTTAAATTTATTTCATCAAAGATGGAGTTTGTATTTGTGTTTCTTAGGCTGTTGGTTGCTTTGATGGGGGTGATTTTGAAGAGAGAAGGGAGTCCTGACTTAAACAAGAAGTCTTGTGCCTGGGCTGCATTTTCTATGGCCTGTGCTGGTCTTGGCTCATGTTACCTCTTTGGAAAAGGAACTGCTGAATCCTCCAAACAAAGTAAGTTACCACAGAATCCTGACTGTACCTCTGTCGGGGTGCATGCCATACTGTATTGTAATCCATCTGTCCATTTTCCCCACTAGATTATGAGCCTGTCTAGGGCAGGGACCGCATCTACCTGATGTGTGTGCACCGTGAGCATTGCACTGGACTGATTGTGCTAGACATCCTTCATACAGGCTTACAGAATCTAAGAATAAGTGCACAGTGCCGTGTTTGCCACAGTCACTCGGAACAGACACTAAAACCTCTGAAATACATTGTCGTTGCTCAGGTACCATCTTAGAAGTAAAGTGATAATGTTGGGCTGCACTAGAACCTCACATTTTCAAGTTTTCACCCAGTTTTATGCCCTGGAACTGTACTGCCTCTTGGAAGTGTTTTTGGATGACCTAGGAAAGAATTGAAGGAAATTGAGAACACTATAATTTGGGAAATTTCCAAAAGAACTGGGTATTTCTAATTAGAGGCGACTTTCATACTTTAATATCTTTTCTGTGCAGATTTTTTGTGATTTGGGGGATAGTCTAAACTTTGGAAATAATTACTTTAGCGATGGAATTAACTTGGAAGTTTAGTTAGGGTTAAGAAAGCCACATGAGGTAACAATTAAGAATCTGGGCTCTGGAGTTAGAGCTGAATTTGGATCTTAGCTCTTTCACTGACCAAATGGGTAGGTCATTAATTTCTAGAGCCTCAGTTTTTATGCACTACAATTGGGATAATAACAATACACATAGTATTGTGCAGTCTGAGAATAAAACAAGATAATCTGTGTAAAACACTTAGCATAGTGCCTGGTATGTGGTAAGCTTTCAACAAATATTACCTATATCTGACAGTTAAAATAATGCCACGCAAGTATTTGATGGTTGTCTAAAATAAATTGAAAAAGTTTAGTGAAAAAAATTGGGGGGTGGGGATTGGGATTGGGCATAGAAAATTTAGCAACCTAGGGAAGCAGTGGTACTTTCTTCACTAAGACCTATTACATTGAAAGATTATGCTCTAGCAGCCAAGGTAAAGAGCAGCTATACGAATCATTTCTTATGATCTAAAGTCCATTAGCTACTCCATTTAGCTGTTAATGTTGTGAAGCCATCGGTGTAAATAAATGTGTTATTTGGTAATGGACTTGTTTTCTTAACAATTATGATATATTGTTCTCTCCAAAGGCTGTACTTTAACTCTGCTATTCTGCTAATTAGTCAGCAGATCAGCCTTCAGTGATGTTTCACTATCTCATCCCCTCACCACATTTTTATATTAAAACTTATATTTAGGCAGTGCCTGGGTGGTTCAGTCTGTTGAGCTTCCAACTCTTGATTTGGCTCAGGTCACGAGCCAAGGGTGGTGAGTTCGAGCCCCTGCTTTGGGCTCCATGCTGAGCGTGGGAGCCTGCTGAAGATCCTGTCTCTCTCCCCCTCTGCCCCTCTCCCCCCCACTTACATGCACTCTCTCTCAAAAACAAACATAAAACAAAAGCAAAACAAATAAACAAATAAACAAACAAAACCCCAATATTTAGTTGGTGTTATGGGCTCAATTCTGTTCCCCTCAAATTCATACAGTGAAGCCCAGTACCTCAGAAGGTGACTGTGTTTGGAAATCGCGTCTTTAAACATGTGAGTAAGTGAAAGTGAGGCCCTTAGAGTGAGCCCTGACCTACTATGACTGATGTCATTTGAAGAAGAAATTTGGGTACACAGAGAGACATCAGAGGTGCATATACACAGAGGAACCACCAGGCAAGGACATAGAAGGAGGCTACCTGCGGGCCAAGAAAGATTGGCTTTAGGAGAAACCAAACCTGCTGGCATCTTGATCTTAAACTTGCAGCCTCCAGAATGGGAGAAAATAAATTTCTGTTATTTAAGCTGCCTAGTCTGTGGTATTTTGTTATGGCAGTCCTAACAAACTAATACAGTTGACAGTGAGAAGTAAAATTTACTCTGGAACTTCTGATTTTATTTGATTCCTTGTAGTTTATAAGCACTTTTCACACACTTCATTTGAATCTTACCCACTCCTATAAAGTAAGTGTTATTATTAACTTCATTTTACAGATGATGCAGTTGGGGGCTCAGAGAGTCTACACAAACACATAGATGCTCAGGGGAGAGGCGGGATTTGAAGCCAGACTATTTGATTTAAATATCCTTCTCTTTGCACTTGACCAAGGTGTCTCTCGCTATTACTATGAGTGTAGAGTATGCACCTTTTCTTCTTAGTGTAGTTTATATACTTGACTTGTTATAAGACAGTGTTGACACGTTACCACTGACAGGTTAACACAGGTGACTGTGGCTTTCTACCTAATGCTGGGATGAAGAAAACAGCAAACTTGTCAAATTTGAAAAGAGAATATATTTCTTTATTACTCAGCTTCCAGAATCTAATGCCTTTCAAGTTTCTCTCATTGTTCCACTTGAAATTGAAGAATGGAATATTGATATATCTACTGTTTTTGTTGTTGTTGTTGTTATTGTGTGTGGTTGTTTTGTTTGTTTTTGCTTTCAAGCCATTCCATGTGGTTAATCAATGTTTAGCTGTTCATTCATTCTGCAAATATATATTGAGGACCTGTTATGAGCCCCAGGTTTAGATATCAGTTTTTGTGTTCAGCATAGAGAGATGTGGCTGAACAAATCATTGTTGGCTCTTGATCCAGGAAAGCATTTCCTTTCCATGAGATTACACTGTAATTTCTTGTTACATTGAAAATATACCTTCCCCCATCCCCAAATTAAACTTTCAAGGTTCTCCCTTCATCCTCAGAAAAATGTCTATAGCAATTTGCAAAAGCTGGCCTCAAAGTAATATAGTAAGCAATCCAGTATTACTGGCCTTATATAATCTTACTTTATTGTCACAGTCATTCATTTATTTAAAGTGAAAACTGTTTGCTCATATGTGGAAGTATGAATAGACAGGGAGGGGACATTGAAGTAACAGCTTTGATTTGGGATCTCTTCTCTGTTATTTTTAGTCTGCAATTTAAAGACATTTATGTATATTATATTTTTCTCGCCAAAATTTTTACTTCAAGAAAGGAAGAATGCTTCTTTTTTTTCCCCTAAGAGGAACAATAATGTAAAAGTTCATCTTCTTAAATTAAATTTTTCAATTTCAGAGACCTTTGCTATTCTTGTGTGACAACACAGAATATGTAACTTTAATTCTCTGGCCATCTAATTAGAAAGATGTTTCCTAAGTATGATCAGCACTGGAATTGATCCAGAGCCCATATTTATAAAACAGTAACTATGACAACCCATTCTTCCCAACCAGGCTCAACCCCTAATACTTTCCCAACTGTCTGTTTTACAAGATGACATAAGTAGAGGGTTCGGGGGGGAAAAAAACCTTTGGATGATAATCAAAATGCTTTTTGCAAACAGAGCCTTTAAAGCTGTTTGTTCAGCAGCATGTGATTCGGACAGTGGGAGTTGATCAGACAGCAAGGATTAACCCCCTAATTTGTTTCTTTTTTTCCTTTGGAAGGGGATAGACTGCTGTGAATTCCATGTACTCAGCCTGAGCTGCCAAATGGGATTGGAAACTATTTGACTGACTAGTGGCTGAAACATGAGGCATGGATAATTCATTGTTTTCCTGTTCTTCATGACCCTATGTAATAAGGTTTTGTTTTATTTAAAAAGAAGTAAAATTATATTACAACCTTAAACAATGTCTCTCCAAACCTGAAAGGCTTTTAGATATTTCATCCTTTTCTGATTGAATAGAATAATGTTATTTATCTGGTAACAATTTTAAACAAATTCCTTACAGTTATCTCTATTGCCAATGTAGAAACTCCTCTTAAGTGAATATTTAACGGTTCATAATATGCTGGAAGAGCCGATTTCTTTAGATGAGTGCATACATGGTTGGTTTTGATTAGACCACCGTGGTTTACAGAAGGCTCAGGGTGTCCAGGTCAGAATAGTCCTCTGGTACTTGACTGGGTAGTGTATCCGTAATTAGCTGACATTCAAAATTGAGGTAGTGGCAGGACTATGCAATTGAGACCACTCCTTAACATTGATCCCTCCCCTAAGTCCGTTTCTACATGTCTCAGTGAGAATGAATTCCGTGTAGGGGTAGGGGAGTTGGAAGAGCTGCCTCTACCAGGGCAGCTCCATCTTTCCTGGAGCCAGAAATAAGTAGAAGGTAGTAGGCTATTTACCAGGAGCAGTTTAGCCCTGTCTCCAGGAGCCACTGCCACCAGATATGGAAGCCATCTTAGCCAGGACTCAGCTGCAGTGATAAGGACCTCCCAGTCAAGATCATATCATACCTGTTAGTGACATGGGGCACAGTTAACCAGTTTGACTTTCTACTACTCTTTCTTCCCTTGGCTTCTGTACTATCCTTGCTTGATTTTTTGTAAATATCATCTCTGGAAATCAAAGTTCTACCTGGAGGTTAAACATAATGCATTAAACTGAAATTGGTAAGATTATGATGCAAAGAAGTATCAGGAAGCGGTGTAAGATACAAATTTGAATCATCAGTGGTATTGCAGTTAAACACAAAGTCTGGGTATTCAAAGAGAGTACATTTTTAATGTGCATGTCCCCCATGGAACACCTCCTTTTCATCTCTGTAATGACATAGCTCTTTCATCAGAATCACTCAACTAGACCCTAGAACCCAGCCAATGGGAAGAATTCATCTCCTTTAACTCCTATTTCTCTCTTTCTTCAAACGCTACCCCCCCCCCCCCATGGCCAGTGTTAATCTTATTATTTTATCCATTGTCCCTAGTAGCATATTCTTGTTTGTCCATTCCTCCATGTACCCATCTTTCCATTCATTCATTCATCATCTATTGAACAGCTACTGCATGCATGCAAGGCATATCCTCAAAGGATCATTATTTCTCTGGCCAAAGTAGGAAGACAATGAAAGATTAGATGCCCTGTTCTTAGTTTGATTCTTCAAAAGCAGACCTTATAATAAAGGATTTTGTGCAGATAGTCTATTTGATAGGTAGTTCCAGGAAGCTAAAGTGAGATAAAGAGGGAAACAAAGGGGGGAAAAATCCAATAAAGGATGCATTAAGACATAGGGTAAATGCTATAGGCAACTGGGTTTAGTCTGTGGGGGATTTTTTTTTTTTTTTTTTTTTTTTTTTTTTTTTTTTTGAGAAACCCTGTAGAACATGTTTCAAAATTGTCCTCCTGAAGACAAAGCTGAGATGTTTATCCTGACTGACAGGGTACTGACTGCTGTCTCCCTTGGTTGAAAGTTACCCTGGGAGCATTAAATCCCTCCCATTTTCCAGATTATCTGCTTGTAAGCATTTAGCTGGAGAATGCTCTTGGGCAGGAAAGCAGAGGGCAGGTGAACCCAAAGGTGGGCCCACAGGCTGTGGGATGGAGTATCCATAGCATCTGCTTCAACCTCTGTGGCATTAAATGGAAATGCATGAGAGTTTTCCATTTTCCAGTAAAATTTACTCTATTTCATGTGCAGAAGCACAGCACTATGTTTAGAATTGGACTTACTCATTTCCTGAATATATATATAGCTTCCCTTTTCTCTACAACCTCTTTTCAGCAGATTTATACAGACAAGAAAAATATTGCAACCAAAAGCACCACTGCAAATTTCCCCATACTGACATTAATCATGCCCATTTGATTTATTATCTATCATTTAAAAAGAATACTTTGCAACTCTTGTGCAATGATTTTTTTTTTTTATTTTATGAAGAATGATTACATCCATGTAGCATAACTCTTCTAATGGTGAATGCGGTTTGTTTTATCACCCATTCACTCCCTAATTATGTATGTTAGTAAGCAGGCACTCTTCATGGAAAGTTGGGAGAGAAATATTCGATTTCAGAGAAGAAGAGATGGATATAAAACCAGACTAGATACAATGATTGATTATTGAGTGCTTGGTTTGCTGGGCTTAATTTACTGAGTACTATTGAGCCAATTAAAAAACAAGGAAACTCTACGGCTACTAGTACTTACAGGTGTCAGAGTTTGAATGTCATCTACTTTGGCTCCGTTGAAAAGATTTTTGCCCTTTATAATTGAATTGACCTTGTTTCGTTTTAATTTTTGTTTTTGTTTAACATAGCCACCCACCCTTTTGGGTAATTCCATACTATACATCCTATAATACTGGGCTGAGGACAAAAATAATTGTGGGTGATTAATAAATATTTATTGAATGCATGAAAGCCACTTGGAATTTATATGTAAGAACAAGAGCCCATTAACTGTACCAAAAAATTAGTACATTAATCTTTTTTGTATTCCTTTATGGATGCTCTATGATATGTGTTTATCAAACATAAACCAAGTTATGACAGGAATGCCTCTATCTTTCTCTCCATTTATTCAAATCTTGCCCACCTTTAAGGTTTAGGTATAATTTCTCCTTCTTTAATAAGGTGTCTCCTATTACTTCCAGTTCAGTGCATCTTATACCTAGATGCTGTTGGGAAGCTGTTAAAAACCTTTTTGCCCAGCCTACACCCAGATCATTTAAATCAGTGTTTCTAGGGGTGAGATTCAAGCCTCTTCATTTTTAAAAGCTCAGGTGGTTATAATATGCAGCCAAGGCAGAGAACTACCACCCTACCTGGATGTGATTGCTCCCTTCTCTGAAGACCCAGAAAATCTTGATTATACCTCTTCAAGACTGTTGTAGCTGACCTTGTATTCTGGCTCAAGTTACTCTGCCAATCAACCAGCCCACCCACGCTTCCAATTCCTAGATACCTCTGACAACATTCTGGTTGTCCACTTGAATACCCCCAGTGACGTGGAGTCCATTCCCCAGTGTCCATCTTTGGGCAGTTCAAACAGTTGATGTCTAAGTCTGTCTTTTTCTAGTTTCTACCTATTTTTCCTGTTTCTGCCACTATAAGGGGAAAAAAACCTTCTCCCAAAGTTTTTAAGTGTTTGAATAAATCATTCATTCAGTAAACATTTAAAGAATGCCTACCATGTATTGAGCCCTGGGCTACCTTATTGGAAATAAAAGTACAGATTCCTAAGAGGATGTGAAAGTCAATCTTCATTTCTATAAATAAATTCTTTTTTTTTTTTAACCTGCCACATTTCTTCCATAAAAGATTATCTAGGCTGTAATAGTAAAAGACCAAATGGGCTTAAGCTACAGCAAGATAAATTTATATAGCAGAGTTATGACTAGAAAACTTTGGAACCGGTTGTCTGAATAAGGTTGTGCAAGCTTTCCTTCAGGCTTTAACTATGGCATATTTTCATGTGACTTCATTTACATACTTCCTTGAGGGCAGAGGGCAGTGTCTTAGGTTACTTCTCAGAGTTCCTTGTGAGTCATTCTACCTCTCTAAATGAGGCAGCCCTCGGGAAGGGAGAGTGAATGATTGATTCAGATACCTGAATCAGATACCTGATAACTTTTGGGGAAGGGAAGATAAACAAGGTTCCTTCCCCTCCTGTTGTTCCCCACAATGCAACAGCTAGCTGGGGTCTCCCAGGAGAATCTTGGTCCAGCAGTGCTTGGTCATGGGAGTTCCCTAAAACTAAAGGTTTTGCTGGGAAACAAAGCACACAAGGACAGTTCTGGCTCACGCTGGCCTTACATAGCTTTCCAAAACTTCTTTAAGGAGCAGGAAGCCACAGAGCTCCAGGGGCTCCGTTCCCATTGCTGTGTGCTGAGGGGTTGCATTCCTACACTTCCTGACTTATGAGAACAGCGCCCCCTGGAGTAGTGTGAGGAAGTGGCCTTGGCCCCAGGGCACAGTGGGGAGGAGCCCCTTAAGAACTGGTGCTGGATAAGAGACTTTTAAAAATTGAGAACAAACTGAGGGTTGATGGGGGGTGGGAGGGAGAGGAGGGTGGGTGATGGGTATTGAGGAGGGCACCTTTTGGGATGAGCACTGGGTGTTGTATGGATTTGACAATAAATTTCATATATCAAAAAAAAAAAAAAAAAAAAAAAAAGGTGCTGGGCAAAATTGGAAAAAACAATTCCCCCCCCCCCAAGGCAAAGCCGGGGGGGGGCGGGGGGGGTGGTCTAAGGACTCTTTCCTGGGACTTGGAACATGGTTCCATTTACCTCAACCTGGAAGCACATCACAGAGGTATTTAAAGTCTAGAAACCAAGCTAGCTGAGAGGTTTCCACCATCCTTTCTTATCTATTTAGACCCTAGGTCTTCCTTTCCTTCAAGTAAACCCAGCCCTGAGATGATCTGAATTCCTTCTAATCTCTGTTTATCAGCACAGTGACATTTACACTCAGGTGATTAATTCTGGTTTATTTCTCTATCCTGCCATGCTTTATCCCATGGTATACCTTATGCCCGGAGGTAGTTGTGCCCTCCCCCAGTTGCATCAACCTTAAAACAGACACATTCACTGCAAATATGCACAGCCCGACCAGCAAGTCCTATACAGGTCAGGTTCATCATGGTGTCTTACAACCAACCAGTTACTCAGTTCATTTTATGGATTGACCATGCCCATCTCTTACTCTCAGGAAGCGTTTTCTAATATCATAAGACAGGGGTATGGGAAAAGTGCTCCTTCAGTTCCAGACCCTAGGGCATTTATGCACTAATAACCTTACTTCTTTGTGCTTTTCAAAAGAACGTAAACCAAAGCAATTAAATTAAATGGAGTTAACGTTGGCATGGTGGCATAAATCGTCAGGAAATTCAATATTAAGGGGTTAACGTTTCTTTCTTGTGAGCTGTCCTATATCTGTCTACTTTAAAATAAGAATAAGCCCTGGGGCACCTGGTGGCTCGGTTGGTTGTGCATCTGACTTCGGCTCAGGTCATGATCTCGCAGTTTGTGAGTTTGAGCCCTGTGTCAGGCTCTGTGCTGTTAGCTGGGAGCCTGGAGCCTGCTTCGGATTCTGTGTCTCCCTCTCTCTCTGCCCCTCCCCCACCTGTGCTGGGTCTCTCTCTGTCTCTCAAAAATGAATAAACGGGGGTGCCTGGGTGGCGCAGTCGGTTGGGCGTCCGACTTCAGCCAGGTCACGATCTCACGGTCCGTGAGTTCGAGCCCCGCGTCGGGCTCTGGACTGATGGCTCGGAGCCTGGAGCCTGTTTCCGATTCTGTGTCTCCCTCTCTCTCTGCCCCTCCCCCGTTCATGCTCTGTCTCTCTCTGTCCCAAAAATAAATAAAAATTAAAAAAAAATGAATAAATGTAAAAAAAAAAAATTTTTTTTAAGAATAAGCCCAAACTTGGGCCTTGGTATCGTAGAGGATCGCAAGAGAGAGTTGCCCTCCTTGTGTTCAGTAGCAGAGGCAGCCCTGGGATTTGTGGGTGATGCATGTCTATCAGATGTTTGTCCTTTTCTGAGTACAGCCTTTTGAATCAAGTTCTCCTGCCCATGGTATTTTGAACAGGCAAACATGGGTAAGCAGTTTACCTCCATGCTCAATGGCTCCAGAAAAGAAAGCAAACAGCCTTGTGTTTAGACTGTACCCACCCTGGCTGTGCTCTGAAGAGCCGCCAGATTCTCCACATCACTGACTCTCCCAGTGAAAAGCAGAGGTCTCTTCAGCTTTGTTCATGGACCGAAAGCTGCTTGCAAGATGGGCTTCCAAAGTTCAGACCCTGATGCAGGGAAATTATATTCCAAGTCTGAGGGTGGCTAATCAGAAGAAACAATGTGTTTGGATTTGGATCTGATTTTAATTTGAGGCAACCAGGACCAGAAGGCTTTCTGCTGAGTCTGAAACAAACAAAACCTGAGCTCCCCAACCAGGTTGCTTTTAAGGAATTATACATTATTTAAAACCTGTATTTTTATTATAATTTACTCTCAATAAGAAGATGTTCTCCCTTTCCAAACTCGTTTTTGCACCTGACTTCCTAATGAACAATATATTAACAAGCATTTACATTAAGATCTTATGCAGGCTTTTGAATGATGGAAGATGGTTCTGATGTAAATGAGTGATAGTTTAAAATCCCACGTGCTTTCTTTCTTTCTATTTATTGGAGAGGTACAGGGGACCAAAACTTCCTGGAGAGATTCTTTCAAGGGAAAAGAAATAAAATGTGTAACATTCATTTTCTTGGCCTGAGACTACAGTCTTGATGAGCAGATGAGACCCATTATATTGGTTAGGAGGAGTGTCGGGAGATAAGGTGTTTAGTCATGTTATACTGTAAAGAAGTTATCCTCATGACTCTTTTGATCTGCTTTATGAGATTAAACATCTTTGTTAATGTTAGAAAGATGCTCATCTTTCTAAGTTTCCTCGTATGCTTCCCCAAATAAACCAAGTTTCTCAGTTTCAATTCCAGAGAGTGAGAGTGCGGTCCACTCTCTTGTTACTCCTCTGGCTTCATCTCAGAAATCCAGTTGGATACTCCTATAGTTTCCTTCAGTTTAGTTCAGAGCATGGCCTCTTGCCAATTCTGTGTCTCTGAAACATGCTTAATATTTCCTCTAAGTGTTCTTACACAGTAGAGCTTGGGTTGAAAACGTACTTTCACTATATTCTCTGACTTTTGGGAATGTGTATATAAGACATGAACTATATTCAAATACAGTTACATGTGCTTGCTTTGAACTGAAAAAAACAGGTAAAGGATTCAGTAGAACTGTGTCCCAGAAGTGAGTTTCTTTATAAATTGCTATGCTATGAAAACAGCCTTTTCTGTGTGCTGAGAACTCAGTGTGTGGCAGGGGTAGGGGGGAGAGGGGGGCTGTGTTCAGGTCAGGTGGTATATCAAGAAACACCCCCAGCTGGAACAGTCAGAAACCAAGAGGGGAGAAGTTTATCCTTTCTGAACTTTGCTGTTAGGAGATCAAGAAGGAGATGCAGATTTCATGAGTCATATTCAAAAACTATAGGTGTTTCTATGACAGTAGGAACAAACAGGGAAAATACAGTGTCATCTTCTCTTCTTAAAATCCCTGAGCTTCACATGAGCCCAAGATCAAGGAATCAAATACATAGAAAGTCACAGAGCAAGGAAGGACCTGTTGTTTCTTTTAGCCTAGCAAACAGCTAGCAACTAGAACTCCTTACATCTTCAATGGATGAGGAATTAAGAGAACTGTTATATTTCTTTTTGTTCTAGAGTGATTTTTTTGGAGATACTGAAATGTTAATCCTGTTCATCTGTGCAGAGTTTGTTTGGAGTAAAAAAATTGATCTCAGTTGCTAGTTCCTCTATAGAATGAAGTCCATGGAATTGCTGTTTCAGAAATTTGATTCTTTGGCTTGCCATTTCTAAATAAATCAAATTCTCACAAACAGTATTACCAGAAAGTTCTGTCTCTGATAACAAGGATGATATTCTTTGGAGATTTTTAGTTTTAACTGTCTGTTTTAACTGAAGGCATAATTTGCACACCCCCATTTCCCAGTGTTTAGATGGAAAGCCTTGATTGCCCTCCTGGTTCTCCCAATGATGACTTTTCGGGTCTGCAGAATGCAGAGGACGATGCCAGCTCCCTTCACAGGAGCACCAACAGATGTGTCATTTCACTGTCTGGCAAAAGGTAGGAAGGGAGATAGTTATAGCTGGCTGGATTCCAAGATAAGGAAAGAATTCTGATGAGCTATTGGAATGTCGGGCAGATTTATATCTCCTTGGACTTGGGTCTGTCAACACTGCTGGGAGGAGGGAGATGTTTGTACCACAGAGAGGTATTCATGGGGCAGAGAGGGACATCAGTGTGGTGAGTCTTATGACCTTCCTTTGCATCAGATCTCTTGGCAGGTGTCCCCCTTGCAGGTGTTGAATGTCCAAGGCAAAGGGATGAGAGGAAACTCAAGAATGTTCTACCCTTCTTCTATCAGTGGCTATGTGCACACCAAAGGCCATGTTGACCTTTCATCAGACACGCATGCAGGCTTCTGGCCTCTTCCCCACAAAAGATTTTTTGAAGGAAAGATCATGTTATTGGACCAGAGGCAACTGGCTTGCGTTTAGAGTATTCCAGGGACCAAGGCTATTCACTAAAGTTCAGCAATGCTGGTCTGGCATTTTTGCCTTATAGCCATGCTCGGTTCTAACATGAAATAGGTAAAAATGTTTCGTTTCTAGCTTCCTTTCTTTTTTTTTTTTCTCTTTAACTTTTCTATTGCACCACAAAGGACAAGTATGTTTCCTTCTTATCTAAGGAAGTTTTGGCAACACTGAAGTCTCACTCATAGTTTTATGTTAGCCCTGGAGAAATTGCCAGACTGTTTGTACAACCCCTCTGCTTGTTTGTTCATTTTTAGTATAGTCCTACTCTTTCCTTTGCTCCTGTTCTATTTACCAACTTGGAAAGCCAAATCTCCTGGGCCCTGTACAGCTCCTGTGATCACCTAAGCTAGGTTTAACTTGGTCTTCAGAGTAGGAATAGACATAGTAGGAGGAATACACATGAGGCTGCCATAGGCTTAGCTTGCTCTGGTATGTTCTGCCCTTCTTTGTCTGGAGTCCCTACCGTAAGCGCTTACAGCTATCCCCTAGTCTGGTATCGTTGAGCTCTGGAACTAACAAGGCAGTGGTCTGAGTATCTTAAACTTTTAGGACTACTATTTTCCCCACATACCCTATTTCTCCCGGCTCCAAAAAGAGTTGTGCAAGAAAAATTCCTCCAAATAGAAGGTGCCTCATTCGGCAGGGTTGAAAGGAGAAGACGTACCAGATTGCCTCTTGGTATTGTAAAAGATTTGCATAGGACTTGGTCTAGTAAACCAAGATCTTCCTGGTATGAGTTTAGTTCTCTTGCCCTGAATGGTATTTATGGAGCTCTGTGGACTCTTTCCCTCTAGCCTATCACCAACTTCCCCAGGGGGAAACTCAAAATCTTTCATTCTGAATTTCCTATATAGCAATTCCTAACTTGTCTCGGTGTTTCTTTTTTTTTTTTTTTTTAATTATTTTTAATTTTAAAATATCTCAAATATACTAGAAAACCACAAAAAAATCAGGAAAACACAAGCATGTATATTAAAACCTTGGGTTATGAGTAACTTGTTCTAATAAATTTTAACTTGATAAATGAGTGATGTCTTGCAGTAAGAGTAGTACGTGATGCCAATACATGATCACAACTGAGCCAATGATTTTTCTCTCTCTTGCACGTGGTGGGATTGTGGGTGATCGTCTCCCATGTTTGGATGCTTGGTCTCAGGCCACGGTGTTTGGCAGAAATCAGTGATTTTTCAGAATGTTGGAAGGTGCCACAACTGGCACTAGTGTATTTTTTGTCACTGCAGAGCACCTATGGACAGTCCTTTGCTTTTCCGTACAAAAGTAAGCTTAGGAATGCTTTGATTCATTCTAGGTCAGGCTGCCTGCGGATATAGACCCTTTCCTCTGCTGCTTTATTGCCAGCTACATTAAATACAGTATGTGACAAAAATTTATTTTTTAAATATGAAATTTATTGTCAAATTGGTTTCCATACAACACCTAGTACTCATCCCAAAAGGTGCCCTCCTCAATACCCATCACCCACCCTCCCTTCCCTCCCACCCCCTATCAACCCTCAGTTTGTTCTCAGTTTTTAAGAGTCTCTTATGCTGACAAAAGTTTATTAATACTGTACTGTAGTCAACATCCATGTGAGCATATACAATGGCCCCATGCAGAAAAAGGTTGAAGAAAGGTGGCAAGAAGGAGATGATTATAGTGGAAGTGAAGAAGGAAATCATCGAGAAGTATGAATGAGGTATGCAAGTGGCCGAAATTGCAAGATCTTATATGAAGTCTACGTCTGCATCTCATCTACAGATGAGGGAAAAAAAGTGGAGGAATCTCTCACTTCAAATGAGATTAGAAAGATGTGTAAAATGTGGGGAACAGTGCAAAATTTTGTAGAAAAGCACCATCTGAATAAGGCTGTAGCAATGTGAACAACAAATCTGTTTAATGACAATGCAGTGTCACATTTCCACAAAATCCTCAAAAGGAGGCAAAATCAAGTGTCATTGGATAGGCTCCTTCTTAAAGTTGTGTGAATAGAAAGATTCCATTGAGCCAAATAGACAAAAGTGATTCCATTAGTGATAGTGAAAGTCACCCTACACAAAAACCCTCCTCTCTCTTATCTCCCTCACAGCAGCCATGAAGGTTTTCAGAGATAAGTGCAAGTTAATTTGTTCATTTTCTTTATATTTTGTATTTTCTTTATTATTTTGTATTGTTACAATATCCTAATCACTTTTATATGAATATTTTGGGGTCATGGAATGAATCATCTTGAGTTTCCCATTATTTCTTATGGGGAAATTCACTTTGATATACAAGTGCTTTGGATTACAAGCATGTTTCCAGAATGAATTATGTCCACAACCAAGGTTTTACTGTATATATTCACTCCCCAGATTGAACAGATGTCAACAGTTAGCTTCAGATTCCTCCTGAAGGAAGGAAGGAAGGAAGGAAGGAAGGAAGGAAGGAAGGAAGGAAGGAAGGAAGGAAGGAA
>NW_024412417.1:8996745-9180318 GCF_014898765.1 Herpailurus yagouaroundi
GAAGGAAGGAAGGAAGGAAGGAAGGAAGGAAGGAAGGAAGGAAGGAAAATAATATATAGTTAAAGTTCTGCCCATATCTTCCTTGTATCTTCCATGTAGAATTTACTTAATGGTCTATCTATATCATTCCCGTGCATATTTTGATTGTTTTTTATTACATATGCACATTCTCATACCCAAATTAGGTTCTCGATTTTTAGTATTAAATTTTTAAACAAGTGATATCATAAAAGTATATCCTTTTGCAACTTGAATATCCTTATTCAACATTATTATTACACTTTTAAAGACTTACTCATGTTGAGATATCTAGCTTTCATTCATCGATTTTAACTTGCAAACTAATTAGTTTACTAAATGTCATTGTTGCTCTAAAAGTCACTTAATCATGCAAAGCTAATTATGTTCTTTCCCTATTCTTCACAACTTGGCTCCAGTCTGCCTTTCATGAATTACCTGGTGGCCCTGCTTTTCAAAAGAGCCATTAGCTTATCTGATAAAGTAATTGTCTGTGCTTTGACACTCTGAGTATAAATGGCCTCATAAGCAGCCTCTTCCAGGTAAGGTCATTTGAGATGGAGGTTTGTTAACCATTATCTTCCCAGCATCTAGGAGAGTACCTGATTCTTAATAGATAAGCAATAATACTCATTGGACAAATGCCTACTCACAAGTAAGTAGATGTTTATGGAATAAGGGCTAAATGCTGTGATTCTGAAGGCATATAAGAGGGTATTGAGATCTTTCTGCAAATATTTACACCACTCTCCAGCAACTACTGGTTTCTTGCCAACTGGTTTTTTTCCTCAAAAATTGCCACAGTAGGTTAAAGAGATTATTTCTGTCAGCTCTCAGATTGTAGACTCCTTCATGGCTCATTGAGGCCCACTGGATGTTTGCAAAGAGCCACCAAAACCTCTTGCCACAGAGAATTGGTGACTTGAAAGGTCTGGTAGATGCTACACTTTCTTGCCATCTGTCTCTTGAATGTAGCTTTGATTTAGCTTTGACTTGGCCTCAGTAAGTCACAAATACCAGATTTGGTGAGAAATGGCAGTGTGAGTCCCAGTCGAAGGGAGACAATTTCCTCCTTTGCTGCTATTGGCAGCCTTGGGCCACTTTGTTCTTGCTCTGCTTGCAGGTGGATGCACTCTCCTGGAAAGTAGGGTTGAAGGGGCCAGGGTGAATGGAAAGTGTTCTATAAGATCAACAAAAGCTTCCTGTGAACTTTTGTCAACCTTATTTTTCAACAATTATTTACCAAATAAGCAGTTGACAAGACATTGTCCCTGCCTTCAGGTTGCTTCTAATTTAATGGAGGACACAGAAAGCTGGGGTTTTCAAACCATTAGCTAAATGTGAAAACAGGCAGAGAAAGCACAGGGTTGTATAATAGCACTTGGCGGGGGGGCACCAACCTGCTCTGAGGTGCGGTGGTCAACAAAGGCTTACTGGGGGAAGTAACCTCATCTGAAAATGAGATTAATACTGACATTATAAGGTTGGGAGAATTTGGGGTAATGTCTTTTCATTGACCACTCCTTGTTAAGCAGTAGCAGTGATAGTAATGTGGTGTTGGTGGTAATGATGATGACAGAGAAGGACAAAAATGACTTCACAGCTATATACCCTATTTTCAAATCCTAGCTCTTCCTGTTCTTAGCTCTGTGATCTTGAGCAAGTCACACAGCCTTACTGAGCCTCATCTATAAAATGAGACTAGTGATGTGTACCTCCAAGGTGATTGTGATGGTTACAGAATATGTTGGTAAGGAGCCCACACAGTGCCTAGCACATGGGAGGATTCATGTTGGTTGGGGGGTAGGGAGGAGGGAACTGTTCAAATGAAAGTTCAGTAAAAAAGCAACAGGAACATGAAGAGAAGGTAGCATAGGTGTCATTAGTGGGTAGGGAGGGAAGAACTCTGAATGAGGAGACCAGAGACCTAAGTTCTCAGCCAGCTTCTATGCATGGGGAGCTCAGTGCCCTTGGGCATGGGCTCTCTGGTATCCTCTGGGCCTCCCCCATCATTGCAGAGAGGCCTGTCCGTGAATCAGGTAATTTTTAAGTGAGAGGAATCATGACAAGTGACCTAGGATTAAGGACAACAGAGAAATTGCTGTGTGATGCAATGACATGGGAAGTCTTTGTGGAGAAGGGCCTTGACCAGGTGCTGTAGGTCAGGTAGGCTTTAGACCAGATGAGCTAAGTGAAGAGGGCATTCCAGACAGGGGCACAATGGAGCAAAAAGGGCCAAGTCACACATCAGTTATGTCAGAGGCTTCCTTCATTTCCTCACCTCTGGTGCAGCCTTCCTCCTGGAGGAGAATGGGTAATACAAAGGTCTTGACTTTGGCTCGGAAGTTTGTTTCTTTGATAGTCAGGCCTGGTTCTGGCAAAATTGTCAAGTCATTGACATTCATCTGCATGATCATTCATTTTCCTGTCAGCAACCCACCTTCCTTTGCCTGTGTCCTCCTGTCAGTCAGCTAAACAAGTCCCCCCACTCGCACCTCACCCTGCCAACCTGCAAAATATGCCTCTTTTGGCAGCCTTTTTCTGATTCTTCTCCACACTCTCAAAATCTTTATATAGCTTAAATATATATAATCATAGTATGTCCAACTTTAAAGAGAGCTTTAGAGTTCATTATTAGAACTCCCCCCCCCCCATTTTTTAAGAAGGGACATGCCCAAGGTTAAGCATTTAGGGACAAGGTCAGTTCTCTGTGATCCCCAGTTGTGTTCTTTTCCTTCCGTTACGCAGGCTGCATTTTCCTTTACTGTGCATTCAGATTAGGGCATCGATACCTATGTATTAATGAGGATCTTTGGAGTTTTAAGTTTCAGAAACTTAGTGAAACTGGTTTAATAAGAGAGAAATGTCTTCTCTCATGTAACTGAAGAATTTTGATAGGACTGAATTCAGGTTTTCAGAAGATGTCAAGTGTTTGCCTCTCCTTCACAAAGCTCAACTTTTCTCTGTATGATTCATTCCCAGGCAAACAGCCTACAAACAGTGTCCAAAAGGCCTGGAGAGCACACCAGGCTTATGTCCTGCCATCTTAGCATCCCAAGTGAATTAGAGAAATTTTTTTCTGGCAAAAGTTCTAGATAGGACTTTGATTAGTTTGACTTGAGTCATTTGTCTACTTTCATTGTGGTGGTGGGTTGTAGATCTGTGATTGTCCAACACCAGGTAGGGTGCCCACTACGAGAACCATGAGTCATGGTCAGTCTCACCTAAACCATGGACTGAGAGTGGGAAAGAGGTGGTTCACAAGAGTAAAGCAGGTTTCTGTTTTCAAAGGAGAGGGAAAGGGATATCGGGCTGGTATGTGTATGTCCACCACACATCACCCACACACAACCAACCACAAGCCGATAACAGTTCCAAAGTATTACATCCCTGATAGCATTTTCCTCTAGTGAAGGACTCTCATTGTTTTAATGTGTATTACATGGGAATTTTGTGTACCATGGACGGGCCAGGGGGGGGGGGGGTGTAGAAGGTAGAGATTTTGGATTTGAGGAATTTTCAGGCTCTCCCAGATCATAGCACAAAGTAATTGTCAACTCTATCCCCTTATAAATCTTAATTTGATGGTGATCCAGGAAATCAACCTGAGATGAAAAGGTCTCCACTGGTTAACCGTTACACGTGGATAATTGAAAGTTGATGCTATTTAACTGTCCTCCCAGCTGTGCATCCCAATTTGTTCTACCTCTTTTCTTTTCAAGTACTTGCTTACTTCACTCATGAGCATAACCAATGTCTATGACCCCCAGTTAAGTAGTGAACATCAGATAGGAAGTGGTAATTTTGCAAAGTGGCTGTGTTCTATCTTTTCTTTTCATGGGCTTTTTGTGTAGTTCTCATGTGCTTGGAGAAAACCCTGGGTTTGTGAAGTGCTACAGTTTCTTACCCTGAAGCAGTGAGGCCACGCAGTATAGTGGCTACATATTTGAAGGAGGCAAGAGTGGTAAGGGGTGGTCAGAAGGTAGCCTCATTCAATGTGGTGGGACTAATACAATTTTTCTGGACTGAATTGAGTGGAATTTTTACCTAAGGTCTTTTAGAAATCATTTTCAAGTCTGTTTTAATTTCTAATGTTTTCTTATATGATTTCTAACTCATTTGCTTAATAGTTTCATTTATGTTTAAAAAAGGAATACCAAACCTTCCTTATTTACTTTCCCTGATACTTTTCAAATACCACAGAATTCTGTAAAGCAATCAGAGAGACAGAGGGGGCCAACATTAAACATTCATTTCCATTACTTTGGCAAAGAATTCTTGAGATAATTCAGCACAGAGGAACCAGTGCAAGTCTCTGGTAGCTGTACCTAATGCTAATTAACTCACTCACAAAGTCTCTTGCCTGACAACAATTACTAGAAATATAAAGAACGATCTAAACACTCCAAAGATATCAGAGGAACCTTTGGAAAACATTTCAAAACATTTAGAAATTCGAAAAACAAAACATACCCACATATAAACATGAGGATGGGGAAGGGATTTTTTCTCTCACTATTAGATCACTGGCCCCTACCTAGCACAGCGATTGGAGGAGAGGAGTTTCTCGGCAAGTATGTGATGAATCTATGTCTCCATATTCACATGGGTTCTTGAGTTATCTATGACTTTAAGAGTCATTACAGCAGGCAAAACAGGGTGATCTATCTTGTATTGTCATATGCATGGGTCCAGCAGCATGTGGTTTCTTTTTTCTCTCCCTCTCTCCTTTCCTTCCTTCCTTCTTTTCCTGCGTCCCTCATCCCCTTCTTCCTTCTTCCTTCCTGTTTTCCTTCCAGTATTTAATGAACCCCTATGCTGTATCAGTGTCCCTTATGATACAGAAGTGACTAAAACTTAGCTCCTGCCCTCAAAGAGCTTATAGCTTAGTGAGAGATACATACAAGTAAATGGGCAATTTCAATATAGTATTAACATTTAAGAAAGAGAGAACTTGAGAACTTAACCCAAACTCAAGGAATCAGGAAAGGCTTCTCAGAGGAAGTGAGATCTACTCTGAGTTTTAAAGGACAATTTGAGTTAGCCCGATCTGGTATTTCATGGCTGAGTAGGCCAGATTGGGGGAGCCTACGATTAGATTTAATCCACCTACCGGGGTGAGGCAGGGGTTGCTGGCCATCCTCAGCTTCAGGTGCCCAGATAGAGTCAGTTCAGTAGTCATAGCCTAGTAGCCATGTTTGACCATGGAGTTCATAGTCCAGAGACACATCTAGACCCTGGGTACCAAAAAAGGAGATATCAATACTGGAAGTCTGTCAGATCTTAGGAGAGACACCTGTATGAACACAGTCAGGTACAGTTCTTATGCTCAGAGACCATGGCACAACTCACCTGCAGAGGGCCTGGGGCCTCCACCATGGGTACACCATACAGGCCAGCAACCAGGCTGAGCCCAGCTGTTGCCCACACCTGTAACAGTAGTATACAGTGCATACCACTACCTGTATCTCTGGGAAGCCTCTGTTGACTCTAGGAGGTGCGTACTTATTTTTTCCCTCTCTTATTACTTAACTTTATAGATGCTAGCCTTGTTTCTGAGAAATCCTTTCAACCTAAGGTTCACTGGACTACAGTGCCAGCATTCCATTTTAGCACCTACTGTGTGCCTGGCACTGTGCTGGGCACTGGGGATAGAGACATGAAAGGATCTGCTTTGTTCCTTTCAACTTGTTAGCTTTGCATTTTACTTTTTATTTTATTTTATTCTTTTTGTTTTTGAGAGACAGAGAGAGAAAGCATGAGAGAGTGCACATGCACGTGTGGAGAGGGGCAGAGGGGGGGAGAGAGAGAGAGAGAGAGAGAGAGAGAGAGAGAGAATCCCAAGCAGGCCCCATGCCCAGCATGATGTGGGGCTCGATCCCATGACCCTCTGATCATCACCTGAACCGAAATCATGAGTTGGATGCTCGACCGACTGAGCCACCCAGGCGCCCCTCTCTGCTTTGCATTTTAAAAAATAATATTTTGAGTACCCTTAATATTTGTTTTGCCTAAATAATACATGAATACTTGCCTCTTAAAAATAAGTTATAAAATACAGAAATATAAAGGCCAAAAAATCAGTGTTTCTTTCTTTCCCCTCATTCTAGCTTCTTTCACTTGTGTTAATCATTGATAACCTTTCTTGTGTATATTTCTAGTCCTTTCTGTGCTTTTATATCCACATATAATTTTATCAGTTGGGGTCCCAGCAATAAATAGATGGTGCTTTTAAATTAAGATAATTTGAATTTAATAAAGGCACTATTTATGAGGTGTGGGGAGAATGGAAGGAAACCATGAGGGATCATGTTTATTACCCCCGGACCTGAGAGGGCACAGAAGGAGAGTGGCCATGGAAATGTGGACACAGAGGTGTAGAAAGGACCCTCTGATGGTGGTGAGACCTTTGGTGGAAGGAGCAGCCAGTCCTCCGGGACCACAGGAACCTAGCTGGGAATAAGCACACTGACCTTTCTCTTTTCCCTCTTTCCACACTCCTGCTGAAGCTCCCCATTGGCTGAACCCATCAGGAAGCTGGGGGCATGAGAGTTTATTGATACAATCCATCTAGGTCAGCCTCCTTGGCCAGAGAGCAGGGTGGAGGTGGGATTAGAGGGGCAAACAGGAGGTATCCAGTACAAATAAATACTTACCCTCTAGTTTTATGAGCTTTTAGTTTCTTGCTAACTTGTTACAGAAATGGGATTGTACTATGGTATTTTTCTGTATTCTGGTATTCTTTCTTTTTTTATTAACCTAAACAATTTGTCTTGAGATCTTTCCCTATAAGTACATATGGATCTAATGAATTTCAATGGCTATGCAATATTTCATCATATATCAGATTTTTAATTTTTTTTTCAACGTTTATTTTATTTTTGGGACAGAGAGAGACAGAGCATGAATGGGGGAGGGGCAGAGAGAGAGGGAGACACAGAATCGGAAACAGGCTCCAGGCTCCGAGCCATCAGCCCAGAGCCTGACGCGGGGCTCGAACTCACGGACCGCGAGATCGTGACCTGGCTGAAGCCGGACGCTTAACCTACTGTGCCACCCAGGCGCCCCCAGATTTTTAAAAAACTTATATATGTAAAGAGAATATGTACCACCTACGTAAATTATGAAACCTAATAATGAAACTATCATCTGTAAATTCACCTCTCAACCTAAGATCACTTAATCCCATGGACCCCACCTTGGGCTCCATTCCTGGGCAATCTCTCTGTGTCCCCTCACCCTGAAAATACCAGTCTGAGTTTTTCATGTTAACCCCTTTATGTTTTCAAAAATAGTTTTCCCGTATATGTATCTCTAAACAATATATTATATAGTTTTGCTCTTTAAAAAGCTTTATGAAACTATTTTAATTGTATATAGCCTCTTATAATTAGCTTTTTTTTTTTAACGCAGTGTCCCTTTTGCTGTGTGCCGCTGTGCTTCATTTATTTTCACATTTTATAAGACTCCATTGTGTGAATATTCTATAGCTTACCTCCCCATTCAATTGTTGATGGACTTTGGGGTTGATTCCAATTTTTGCTGTTTCAAGAAGTGCTGCTTGTGAACATTTTTTGTCCATGTCTCCTGGCACATACACGTAAGAGTAGCTCTAGGGCATATACCTAGGAGTGGAATTTCTAGGTCATTACACATATCTGACTTTGCTAGGTAATGCCAAATTGTTTGCAGTGGGATTGTGCCAATGTACATTCCCACCAGAAGTACGTAAGAGTTCTGGTTGTTCCCTGTCCTCCCCAGTGCTTGTATTTTCAAGTGCTTAATATTTACCACTAATATTCTTTTCAGGGATGCCATGCAAACGCTTAATGAAAGTCTCTCTTATTAAAAAAAAAAAATGTGTTCAACCTGGCTATCTTAAAAATGAATGTTACAGGGCGCCTGGGTGGCTCAGTCGGTTAAGCGTCCGACTTCAGCTCAGGTCATGATCTCACAGTCCATGAGTTCGAGCCCCGCGTCGGGCTCTGTGCTGACAGCTCAGAGCCTGGAGCCTGTTTCAGACTCTGTGCCTCCCTCTCTCTCTGACCCTCCCCCGTTCATGCTCTGTCTCTCTCTGTCTCAAAAATAAATAAACGTTTAAAAAAAAATGAATGTTACTTTCTCTGCAAAAATGGTTTTCCCTTTTCCACCCTGTTTGATTTGTCCCATTGTTCCCTGATTGTGACACAGTCTAAATATATTTAAAGGTAGTTAATACATTGAAAACAAATATGCCAGTTGGATCTTTAAATTCTTTCGAACTCTAAAATGAATGTGATTCTGATAAGGCTGCACATGAAAACTGTGGTTCATCAGCTGATGGTTAGGGCTGCTCCCATTTGGAGGAGTTAGCTTGCAAAGAAGAAAGAGAAAATGAACATTCTCCATGGCCCCTTTCTACCAAACTTCTGACCTCTGTGACTTTCACAACAAACTGGATTATATGCTTTTTGAAAGGAATTGTGGGGACAAAGGAATATTACCATGTAGTTTGCAAATGGGACAGTGAGGAATGGACAGATGGCTCTGGAATGCAGAGGAAGAAACAAACTGAGACCCTGGGGTGGGGTAGGCTTTACCAGGTATTTGAATGAATGAATGAAAGAAATGAGTTTTCAGTCCTTTACTCGTTGTATTTTAGGAAGAGCTACATGGAGTTGAATTCCCATCAGCTAGTCCTCCTCTTATTTCTAGAGTTAGTCTTCTTTGATAATTTAATACTCAGAGTACCTTATAAGATCTCTTGATTGATTCCTTCAGGAGATGTAAAGCCTTCTATCACTTTATTTTACTTTAAAAAAAAATGCCTTTTTGCATTCTTTTAAAAAGCACTCCATCTTCTTCCCCCTAATCTTGGTAACTGGCATTATTAGCTCCTTTTAATGTGCCAGCATGCTTTCTTCCCCTTCCATACAAGTAAGAGCTTGTAATCACCCAGTGTTTCTCTGACCTAGAAAAGCTGAGAAGTTCACATTAATGAAAACACAGGGACTTACAAAATTGCTCTCAGCCCTCTCCCATAGAAGCATGTCTGGTGCTTGGTAATTAGCTGGGTGGAATGTGGGTAATGGATGGAGTGCGGAGCGGCTGCTGCAGATAGGGTTATGTAACTTGGAGATCCGGAAGCACATTCAGTGGGATAGGGGAGAACTGCTTTTAACAAGCTGCTGGGATTGGCTGAACTTGTGCTGGCCTTGCACTCTTACTATTAGAACCTTGATGTCTTTCTCATTTATAAACTTTATTTGCATTCCACAGCTCAGCTGAATTTGCCTGGGTCCCTAGTTTCTTTAATCTTTTGTCCTGGTCGGCTTGCATGTAAAGCAGCTTCAGACTTCAGCTGCCCATATATTGCTCCAGTTCACACTCTGTAAAGAGTTCTTCCGTTGTAGGCTCCTATCCAGAGCATGGCGGTGTATGTGAACAGTGGACAATATGGTTGCTATTAGTAGTAATGAGTTGTTACTGAGCATCCGTATGTGGTTGAGTAGATGGCGCAATTGAGGTGGCTCAGGGCTGAGGGTTTCCCCAGCCAGCATGCTGTGGGACTTGGGAGAATTTGCCAAGTCACTCCAGGGCCCCTATTTCACTCCTGCCAGAGGTGATGTGTTTCTCTTCCTGCTAGGGATGTCATGAGCCTAACTGAGAACCCTGATTCTAAAACTACTGGGGTGAAAGTTTGTAATACTCTTCTGTGCCCCTCACAGTGGTGAGGTAAGCACAGTTTCACATCTTTGTACATAAATTGTGCATCAGTATGTCCTGTGCTCATGCCTGTGGATCAAATGTAATCACTTCTATTTTTTTTAATACAGAAATGCAAGAAAACTGAACTGCTGGAGAGAATAAGACAGGGAACATTGAAAGAAGAAGATGTTTAGACATTCAAGATACTATTGAAATATTGAATTTCTTTAATGATGATACATGTGCTAGAATGCTTTATTATCCTTATCCTTTCTCTTCTTTCTTTTCTCTAGAGAAGATACATTATTTTGCAATATCTAAATAACTGAGAGTATATACTCATTTATAATTAGAGAAACAATTTCTTGTTAACAGAATTTGAAATAGCATTGTCTTCCCAAGGACTGCCTAACTTCATTTTACAAGGAAACCACAAAAAGCAACGAGTTGATACATTTTCTGTAGTCCATTCTCTTCTTTCATCCCTATGAGGCAGGGGCTGGGTTGCTTTTACAAACGTTACTGTCTAGCATAAACCTCTATGGCTGTTTTTTAAATGGAAATTAGATAGTCTTGCCAGGAGCCATATTAAGGAAGAAATCCTACAGAGGCAATATTCTTGGAGCCAAGTTCTCACAGTGGCCAGCTCTGCCCAATTTCCTCCTTTAGTCCCTGTATGATTTGTAGAGTTGAATTCTTTCATTGAGGCTGGGGTAGGGGGCAGGAATGAAGCAGATGACAGGGACCCTTGGTGGAGAAGACAGGTAAGCCAGAGATCATCCAACCCACAGTTCCTCTAACTGACACAAAGGATCCATCACCAACAGCACAGATTTGTGGCTCAGTCCCATAACCTGAGTCAAATTTCCTGGAGTGGTTCTTGAAATTCAGCATGCAGAGGATTCATCTAGGTGCTTAATAAAAATGAAGAGGGCATCTTTTGGGATGAGCACTGGGTGTTGTATGGAAACCAATTTGACAATAAATTTCATATATTAAAACAAAAATTTTTTAAATGTAGATTGCTGGGACCCATGCTTAATGCAGATTCAGTAGATCTAGAGGGGGACCCAGGATTCTGTATTTGTAAAGATGCCCACAGATGATTCTGATGCTGGTGGTCTGAGGACCACAGTCAGAGAAACACCATCCCTAGTGCCTCTTGTCATCTCTTCCCTTCGGCACTTTACCTCTGCTTCAGGAAGTGATTTTGAATATGACTCTTGTAACGTCATCACTTGGAAGCAGGAATTCCTATGTTGTACTTTAATCTAAACTGGTTGAACTTTATCTGAGAGAACTTTAGGTACTTTACTTACAGCATATCTGGCTCTTTAGAAGGCTCCCATCAGGCTCATGTAAGGTCCATTGTTTTGAATGACTGAAAGTTGGAGTTGGCCGCTAGCCTTCCAGACCTAACCAAATTCTCTTCCTTCAGAGATCCTTTTAGTTTTCCATTGTAAAACAGGAGATATTCCTAGGCTGGGATTTTAGATAGGAGAGGTAAATGACCTGGAAGTAAATTATGAGGAACTTGAAAGTTTCCTCTATATCATGATTGAGCCTATTTTCATAAATCTATTTAAATCACTGAAATAGTAAAAGTAATACAAATAATTTGTAATTGACTACCATGGCCCAGGCCTTGCCCTACGTGATGTACATAGATGCAGCTAATCCTCATAACGACCAAGACTTTATTATTATTATCTTCCTTTTGTAGATAAGAAACCAAAGCACAGGAAAATTAAGTAACTTGCACAGTTAGAAAATAGCAGTCTTGCCCCCTTGGTTTGTATAAGTTAAAATGAAACAATTGAGGAAATGAGGAATCTACAGAAAGCTTCTTTTTCAAAAGAGAAAGGAAATAAATACATGAAGGGCATTATAAGGGCACAACACAACCATTTATGAGAAGAGTAACTTTTTTTTTTTTAGTGTTTCAGAAATGTATCAAGACACAGTAGCTGCAGCCTTTAATACCTATTGGGGTTAATTCCAGGACTTTAATTGTTTCTCAGGACTTGACAATGTAATAGTTATTTGTGTCACTAAACCTTTTAGGCTGGAAGGTTCTGTACATTAGTAACTGTTAAAGATCTCATTGCCAAAATTACTGTCATGATTATGGAAGCCCCGATTTAACCCACATTGATCATGTTTCTGGCATGGCCATGAAATTTTCTCTAATATAAGTTGCTTTATAAAGCATATTTAAAGGATGGCTTCAGTCCCTCTGGAGTTGCATGGCCCTTTCAAAGACTTTGTTTAGCATTTCAGAAAGAAAAGCTAGGAATACAATTGGCATTGCTAAGTACTGCATTCTAGAGTCCTGTCTGTGATCCAAATGTCCCTTGGCCCAACCAGCAAAGAGTGTAAATGTGGTCTCATGAACCGTTTATGCCCAGTTTTGCATCCCATGACCCTACACTTGAAAAGCCCAGGTCTCCAGGCCTTCCAACAACATCCTCTCCAGGCAGTTCTTGGAATTCCCAGGGGTATTTGTCCAAGTTTGTTCTCAACCATCTGTTTCTGTTTCCTTCCTAGTAATCCATAGATGATAAACATTTAAGTATATAATCAGTGATAGTAAGGAACAGAATGCTATGTCTTATCATTTTTTTCTGAGGCGTGGTTTTGTTAAAAAAAGGACTGGTACACAATTCCTTCTTCTAGAGGTGTGGAGTTTTTCATATGTCAACCAGCTGTAACCTTTTGAAGGTTTAATAAAATCAGCAAATATAATCCAACATGTGAGAGTGGATATGAATCAAGTCTATTACTGTCGAACAAATGGCATTAATTTCCAGTGCACATGTGGACCTGAGTTTTAAAATATTTGTTTGAAAAATGTCAAGCTGTTCATTGTTTTAGAATATTTGAGCCTCTTGCCAGTATATTCTTTTTAAACAGTTGTACTTCTAAAAGGTTACAGTGTTCACATATTTACTCTTTAACTTTAAAAATTCTTCCAGTGGCATGGGTAGTGGGGAAATACCTCAAATTCCTCTTTTTAAAGGCTTGCATTTCCTAGAGGGTATAAAAACTTCTCCTTCACTTTCAGTGGTAGCCTTAGCAAAGGGACTCACTTTACACACCAGTGCTTGTTATTCTGTCCCTGGGCAGAGAAGTTCTCTTCAGTGCCCCTGAGAGGTTGTAGATTCGATTACTGAAAGCAGTAGAGAAGCTACTGTCTCATCCCTCTGAAGAACGAAAGGGCTCAAGGGAGAACGAACACTTGCAGAGTACTCTTAAGTACCAGGGGTTAGGTGAGGAGCCCTTCACTCCTGGAGGTCATGGTTGCATTCAGGGGTCAGTGTGGGTGGAGAGCACAGAAGTCTTCAAAGTAGGTAGGGGGAGATCCACGAGGATGTTGAGAAGAAATATAAAACTTAGACTTATCTCATTTTAAATTTCTGTTGCTGTGGATGTTTCATAAAGCCCATAGTCTGTTGGTGTTGTGAAACATTTTTTTTTATAATACACTTAATTATTTTATACACACATACATAGATCTGTTTTAGGACTGTCTGTTCTGTTCCACTGATCTTGGCTGATGTCCTTAAGAAAGATTGACAACTATACTTAAAAAATATAATCTATCTAGTCAGGAAATCAATTTAATCAGAACACTCTATTCCATAAATGATTTGATTGAACGTGTTTTTTTTTTTTTTCCTCAAGATGCAAGAGTACCCAGCAGCATGGTTTGTTTTTGTTTTCGTTTTTTTGCACTTATATACAATTTAGCACATCTTTCAAGATTTGGAATTGGAGGAACTTACAATACATTTCTGTGAGATAATCTGTTGTAATGGTACAGTATTCCATTTCTTACTGAAACACAAAATACAACCCTCCTTATTAACTTGTTTGTTTACTTGTCCCTATTTTGTCCTATTGCCCTGTGTGAATTCTTCCTTAACTGGTTTCCACGTGCTCCTAAACTGTCCTCTTCTCGAGGGGTGTCTCCACACTGTTCATTTGCTTTCAGCTATGAACAGTTCAGACAGTGTGAATTATGGTCAGCCCAGGTAACTTCCAGGTGGCTTGCGTTGGGCAGTGGCTGCTCATTTCACTCACTGCAGAGTCCCTGGGGGCATGCTGACCAGTTATTGCTACCAGTGCCCCACACTGCTCCCCTCAGGGCTTCTTTCCATGATGTTAGTTTTCCAATTGACTGTGAAAAGATTTATCTCTGCTTATATCCCCTGGCTATCCAACTCCTCTTCTGTTTGATCCTGTCCTCAGTGTTCATCCCTTCCCCAATTTCCCCTGGTAGATTAAAAAAAAAAAAAAATGATCCTTACCTTTTGGTTTTCTTCCACAGGACTTCTATGGCAGTTATATATTTGTATTACTTTCATTTCTAAAACAAAAATTCTCAGGGTGCCTGGGTGGCTCAGTCGGCTAAGCATCCGACTTCAGCTCAGGTCACCATCTCGCGGTCCGTGAGTTCGAGCCCCGCGTCGGGCTCTGGACTGATGGCTCAGAGCCTGGAGCCTGCTTTCAATTCTGTCTCTCTCTCTCTCTCTCTCTCTCTCTCTCTCTCTCTGCCCCTCCCCCGTTCATGCTGTGTCTCTCTCTGTCTCAAAAATAAATAAACGTTAAAAAAAAATCTAAAACAAAAATTTTCAATGACTGTCTACAATTAGAAAAGTAATTCTAGAAAGCCACATTTTAGTTTGCTACATTAAATCTTTCCTGGGGCTTCTTGATTTAATATGTTGCATTTCTGTACTTGAAAGGGAATGATCATTTCCAGATGGATCTATGTATGAACATTCAGCAATATTTTTGGTTTCCTAAATCAGCATGCCATCATAATTCCTAAATTCAAATGAAACTAGTATTTCTGGTACCTCAGGTATTTCCTAAGTGCAGCTTCTTGATTTGCTGCTCTGCTTAATGCTAACAGGTTGTTATAAAGAAAGACTTAAGCTCTCAAACTCATTCTGCCACGAGGTCTTTCCCTCAGCTATTCTTTTTGGCTGGAGTTCTCTTTCCCACATCTTCACCTGGCCAGCTCTTAACATTCAGGTTTCAACACAAACATTATTTTCTTTGAGAGGCCTTTTACTGGCCATTGATCCCCTTACCACTTTCTGACACATTATTTGATTTTATATTTTCACAGCATATGTCACTGTCTGGAGTTACCTTTGTTTACTTGGTCTTCACTTATCCTCCAGCTAGAATGTAAGTTCACAAGGACAGAAGCTTTGTCAAGTTTCTTGCTCTATCCCCAGAAATTATATATTATGGCATCTGGCACATAGTGGTTTGATAAATGCTTGCTGAAGGCATGGATACAACATTTTGGAAATGCTGGGTAAAATAAGTCTAAACAGGTTTCTCTAGAATAGTATATACTGGTTTAGCATTTTCCAAATATATTTGTCTAAGGATGGATGGATAGATAGATAGATAGATAGATAGATAGATAGATAGATATTTGGGGGAACATAGAATGGATAGTGCATAGTGATTTACTATAGATGTACAAAGACATGTGGATGGCAGGTACATAATGTGCTTTTTAGCTGTATAGTACTGTTCCCTATACTTTTAAGACTATTGTAGACTAGGATTAAAGAAGAACCAAGGTAAATTCCAGAGGGTATAGGAGACTCCTCACCCCTGTAGGGGTTCAGAACGAATCACCTCAAGACGTTCCACCTTGGCATACAGATTATTTTGAGTTGAAAACAATCAAGGTCCAAAAGTTTCAAGGAGACACTCCTAACTGCCTAAAAGAATTTACAAGGCCTGCTCCAGGAAAGGAGCTATCACCATAAATAACTATATTATAATATGAACTGGGGGTAATAGACAGGGAGGAATTTAGCAGTCTGTTTATTAAAATTCCTATGTCCCAATGTGTGTCCAGCACACATTTGTTTACCAAACAACTACTTTTTCATCTTCCTGTGAATTGCTTTCCTTCCCTTTTAAGTCCCAGACCCCTACCCCTTTCTCCTTAGTTCAGGATAACATTTATACCTCATTTTGTCTAACTATCTTTGGAATCTTTCAAGTTTATGTGGTTTCCCCAAACATATGGAATTAAATTTGATTTTTTTTCCCATCTTAATCTGTTTCATGCAATATAATCCTTAGACCAGCCAGAAGAACCTTGAAGGGTAGAGTAAATTTTTCCTCCTCAACACCCTCTGTCCCCTTCTGTATGTGTCAATGGCTTCTTGCCATCCAGTGCAACTCACCCCTTTTGAGTTGGGTTTTGGAGCCAAGCCAGGTCAAAGGTAAGTTTCTCTCATATCCGATTATCTATGTTAGTTTGACTTAGGAGCTGATTTTAGTATAACTGTTTGTAACCATGGAAGCAGAGCTCATTTCTCTTGACATGCATGGCATGAGCCCTAACAGCTTTGTGCAGAAAGAATTCCTGAGGCTACTTTCCTAAGGAAAAGCCTGTGGGCAGGGCAGGCACTTACTGCTTCAGGGCTCCTGTCTGATACAGAAGGGGAAATGGAAGACAGCTATATTTCTGTTTTATTGCCTCTGTTTTGATTTTCTAGATTGTTGAATATTTCACTGATGGCGCAATAGTGCATATATAAAATAAAAATAAGTAAACTTTGGTGCTAGGGACAGTGTCATTAAGCTTTATAGACATGGGTAGTGAAGCAGGAGTAAATGAATCCATGTGCTTATTTTCTGCTCAAAATTATTCTTTAATCTTTAAGCAACAAGCAGGATTTGATCATTCCAAATGCCCTGTCTGCATGGACAAATCCACAGAACCCTCCATGTGTATTAAATAGGGTTGCTGTGGATTTTATTTTTTTCATAAAGAATCACTAACATATTTTGCAATTTGGACCAAACATAGGATATTGTTTGTTTTTATGTTTGCTTTTTCAAGAATGACAAATTAACCTTATGATAATATATTATATAGATTGACTGAAATCATAAGCTCATTTTTTTTTTACCTTTATTGTCTGTTTTCTAATTTTATCTGTTGAAAGTGGAGGAAGTTTTATACTGCATTAATAATCATTTTGCATTGCATTCATAAATAAGATTGGTCTATAGTGTAATGCCCTTGTCTTGTTTTGGTCTCAAGGTAATATCTTGATAAATGAATTGACTTAGTTTGAAGATTTTCTATTCCTTCATAAAATTTACCTCTTGAGTCAGATGGCTTTAGTGTGTGTGTGTGTGTGTGTGTGTGTGTGTGTGTGTGAAGATAGAGAGTACTTTCCGATTCTTGATTGAATTTCTTAATGTTTATTGATATTTTCAGGTTTTCTTATTTCTCCTTGAGTCAATTTTAGTAAATTTTTTTTTCTAGAAAAGTAGTCCTTTGATCACCCTAAGCATAATTTTAAAAAATGTTATGTAGATTTTCCATAAAATTAATTTAATCTGGAATGGAATTTTTATTCCAGTTGTTGATTTTGTTGACATTTTTAACACTGTACTTCTTCATGTGTTTTGGAATTTGGGTTTGCTGACTCATTTTAAGTAGGATGATTTAAGATTCAATTTGTATTGTTGTTTGTATTGTGTTCTTTCCCTTTGGGCTCCCCATTCTCTCTCTGGAGGTTTTGTGATTACTTTCACCTGGCCGGCAACACTGCCTGTCCAGAACTGGGTTTTATTATGTTGTATCAGCCACTCTTGCCAATGGTGATAATGAGGATCACATATTCTGTTCCAAAGCCAGGAGGTAGCTTGATTCAGTGCCTGGTTCTGATTCATATCTTTGTCCATATCTCCTCTAGAGGCTAAAACTCTTTATAAAGCTGTACCACTTGGCATGTTTTCTTGTTTTAAGCTTCCTCTCATGAGCCCATCTACCTTGCTTGCTTCTATGCAGTTAACCTGACATAGGTCCCCCTATCTCCAGCAAAGCTACTTCAGATTCTCTGTACCTATAGGAACAGGATGCCCAGAAGACAGTGCTGGCTTCTAGATCTGAAGCCCTGCAGATCCCCTGGCTTCAGACCTACTCACTGCCTTGTGATTCTAATCCATTTCTAGTCCATAGAGATGTTTACCTGGTTTTTAGAGCCAAACTATAGCCTTTTGGTTTTCACTTGTTATAACTCATCTCTAATTGCCACGTGTTTGGAACAGAGGAGGCTCATGAGAGTGTGAACTTGCTGTACCCTGTTGACCAGAAGTCTCGTAATTAACTTTTAAGCTTTATTTTATTTTTGGTCTGAATTTTTTGTCTATAGTTCTGTATAGTTCTTGACCTTTGAAGCACACATTAAACTTAATCTTTTTTTTTTTTAATGTTTATTTTTGAGAGAGAGAGTGTGAGTGGGGGAGGAGCAGAGAGAGACGGAGACACAGAATCTGAAGTAGGCTCCAGGCTCTGAGCTGTCAGCACAGAGCCCAACACGGGGCTCGAACTCACGGACTGCAAGATCCGTGAGTTCTTGCAGTAAACTTCTTTAATGGGTTTAGGTGATTAGAATTGTAAAAGTCAAAGTAATTAATTATAAATTTGTTTTAGTTGTTCATTGATCACAAACACTAATATTATTTTTTTAAATTTTTTAATGTTTGTTTATTTTTGAGAGAGAGAGAGAAAGACAGCAGGAAAGGGCAGAGAGAGACAGAAACACAGAATCTGAAGCAGGCTCCAGGCTCTGAGCTGTCAGCACAGAGCCTGATGTGGGGCTTGAACCCACAAGCGGCAAGATCCTGACCTGAGCCAAAGTTGAACACCTAACCAACTGAGCCACCCAGGCACCCCTAATTTTTTTTTTAAGGAACTGAACTAGCTTGATTCTGAATAACATTTTGTTATTAAAAAGAAACAAATCAAAGTTGGTTTGTTGATTTTCTACTGTATTTCAAGTCTTATGAGTAATATGTGTAAAAGGAAATAAAAAGGTCTCTGCCATTAGAAGAGAGTTTGGTATTTCTCAGCTGAGGGGTGAGGATAGAAGGCATGTTCCTCCCTTCTCCCCTGTTCAAAAGGTTGAAACATGTCCAACCTTACTGAAATTTACTGAAGGAACATATGGAGATGAAAATTCATCAATTGTTAAGAGTATAGAGTTGAAAGAGATGAAACAGAGCTCTGTGATGGGCCATTTAGCTTTTTCTTTGATCTTTAAACGACGCTACACTTAAATTTGTCTACAATAGCATAAAACTGATATCTGCCATTTATCATCTACTCCCTATTCTTAGCGATCTTTGAGCCTTCTCTGCAGAGATTATGCTCAAATGGGATGTCAAGATATGCTTTTTGTTTTTTTTTTTTAAAAGCTTAAGCTTCTCATTTTTACATGAAATATGCCAGACTTTGTTGTGTTCCCTAAGACTCTATTCTGGAGACTCTCTCCCTATATTCTGGGCCGTCCTACAGAGAGCCTTTGTGGGACCAGTCTTGCTAACTCTAGAAATGCAATTGACAGTGGAATCATTTATTAGACTAGCCATTGCCAGGACCAAACTCACCTCAGGTGCATGGGAATCTCTAGTTCAAACACCTGAATTCATTTTCACACAGCACTACCTGGTTACCTAGTAACTACAGAGTTAGGGAGGGCTGTGTGTTTGTGATTGCTTGAGCTGTAACATCTTTTTCCCCTTTGCAACCTATTACTGAAATGAAAATGTAACTTAGCTATTTCATGGTGTACGAATGTTTTCAAATGGGATTAAGTTCACGCTGTTTTAAATTAGACTCGCCAAACAACATTTTTAGAATATTTGTCATATTTTAAATAACATACGCTTGTGATTGATGCTCCCTCTAATTCAAGCAAGCAGCACATAGTACCCTAAACCTGTGCCTGCTGAAGCAGTGTGTGTGAAATCCACTCTCCTTTCCAACTCCCCAAGTGCATTTTTCCTAGAAAGAATTGTTTGCAGTGTTTGGGGTGACCGTACAGTAATTATGGTGTAATCAGCACTATAACGGCAACCATGTAAGAGTCCATACTTTGTGCCCAGTGACTGAGACAGTGATGAAGCTATTATGTCATCTCATTTCATTCTCACCACACACTTCAAAGTTGGGTTTGTGTTATTATTCCCACCTTACAGATGTAGAAACAAGGCTTAGAGAGGTTAAATAACTTACCCATGTCCAGCTGATAGGGATAAATTGTAGGAAGAACTCATTAGACTATGTGTATAGGCAAAAAGTAGCAGGTTAATTTTCAGCACAGTCAAGTAAAAGGTAATGCATTAGAGAAAAGCAATCAAAAGTAGTCACTGCATTGTTTTTTTATGAAGCAGGCAGAAAGATAGAATGGAAATAGCCCTTAGCTCTGTGTCAGAAGCAACGGGTTCTATTTTCAGGCCCTGCCACTTGGGCAAAGCACTTCTCTGTGTAAAAGCAGAGCATTGACCATAATCTCCTAAGGTCATTCTAGCTTTAATAGTGTGAATGTAGGATCCTGAGAAGGAATTCAGAGTTATTGTAGGTTTCTTAATTTATGTAATTCTATGCCATTAAAGAAAATAAGCAAATTCCTGGAAATATCAGGAGAGGTGTTATAGTTTCTATGTAGCACACAAAAAAGTTACATTATCTATGCATTATGGGTTTGATTGCTACAGTTTCAAAATCCAATGGAATTGGAGAAAGTTCAAAAGGAACCATCAAGATGGTATGATGAGACTGTTATAATGAGTGTAGCAACCTTCATCCTACAAAGAAAATAAATGTCTCAGAAAATGTGTCAGAAAATTACCAAAGGAGCTAGGGGTTGATATTGACAGTGGTTATAATTATTATGCCTCCCACAGTATGCCCCTAGGTTTCAATGGAATTTGATGCAGCATGGCACCAATTCAAGAAGGCAAATTTTAAGTCATAAAAAGTTATTTTTAGTATGTCTTATTTTCTTAATAATAAATATTACTAGTAACATAATTTTAAATTTTTATTCTGGGTCCAACTGAAGAAAAAAACGTGATAATAGAAATTTGTACTAGGAAAAAACACAGGTTTTACAGGAAATCTTTAACAATTCTCACTGAATAATGGCCAAGATAAGCCCATTCTTCCTTTTAGAATCATGGAATCTTAGAGCTGACAGTGCCTTTGGACATTATCTGGCTCAGTGCCCACCTGCCACTCGGACCTCAGGTCATGTATCCATTCTTTACCTGACAGATGTTCCTTCCACTTCTGCTTGAACACTGCCAGGATTTTGCAGCTTACTCCTCTGAGGACTCCTCTGTTCCCTGGCTGAACTGCTCAGATTCATTCTTCTAGCGAGCTGCAATCTATGCATGCACCCTCTGCTCGCTGGCCTGGTTATACCATCTGATCAAGTTCATTCTCTTGTAGATGAGGCATCTAGCCCTTTGAAGCATGCTCTTTTCCAGGGTAACATATACAGTTGCTCTTCAAACAGTGTTATTTCCAGGCACTGTAAGATCCTGACATCTCTTCTCCAACCACAGTCTATTTTCTGGAAGGTCTCTATAGGTATCTGGGCAAAAAAAAAAAAAAAGAGAGAGAGAGAGAGAGAGAGAGAGAGAGAGGTAAAAGTGTTTGATTAATTGAAATGGGAGTATTACTTTACATAATCAGTATCCTATATTTCTGTCAACAAACCCTAATATTTTATTAATATTTTCCATAGCTGGGACACACTGCTCAATATGTTCAGGTCCACCTAAATTTTCTGATTGTCCCCAGATGAACTGCTATCAACCCAGCATCTCAGAGTGCAATGTACACCTTGATATTTATCCCTGCTGAATTATCTTGTTAGCTATAAGCTATCATTTCTGCTTCAGGGTGATATTATAGAACCTTGATTATTTGGTTAAACATATTAATGATTCATCTTATGTGTTTATCATCTTGAAGTTTATAAGTGTCTCTGAGGTATTGACAGAAATACTGTCTGACATTGTACCAGGGGTGACTTAAGTTAAACACGTGCTAACACTCATAACAAATATGATTTCATGAGAACCGTACTTTGTATTTCTTTTCATCTTCCTCTAATTTTATAGTCTCTTAAAATGCACTGCACTGATAAAATACAAGTTAAATTAATAAACATTTGTTTTTATTAGTATTTTTGTTTCTTTAGAAAATGCACAATTGATGGAAAAGTTTGTTCACTAGTTCTTTCTTTCTTCCTTTCTTTCTTTCTTTTCCCAGGGTATACAGTTAATTATTCAAAATACATGGCCACAATCAACATGTAACTGATGAGGCTATAATCTCATGACAATTCAAAATATTTAGGGGAACATGGATAACCTTATAAGTGTTGACATTAAAAAAATCTAAGTCTGCAGTGATAATGTCACCATATCTGTTAATCGTTCTTTTATCATGATCTTTTATTTCAGTTAATTGCATTTTGGAGAGAGGAACACTATACTATTCATTATCCTTTGTGGTCTCTGTAATGTTCTTAAAATTACCTTGTATCATTAGGTATTTTTTTAAATAGTCATTCCTCATGCACTCTGAGGCCCTAGAATCAATTTTTACCCCTTTCTATCTAGTGGGTCTGCCATTACCAAATATTATGACATTCAAGCTGCTTCTACTCCTTATCCTTGAAGTACACTTCTAAGAGGGCAGAAAATAAGTTTTCTGTGCTGTGCAAAGTGTGACCATGCTTCAAGTTAGTTTGGACTTAGAGGAAATCACTTTCAGACTGTCTGTTTTGATTTGTGATACACAAACATTATGAAGTTAATCAGCTTTTTAGCCTTTAGAGACTTGATTCTTGTGAGTCTAAAATGATCACTTCTCTTCTTAATGTAGATGTGTTATTTGACAGTGAATATTGAAGTTAAGTTTCAATTTATTATATTCTAAATGGAAAGGAAGAATTTTTCATTTTGGGTATAGAAACACAATACACACTTTTCTCTGACGCTTACATAACATTTATATTAGATACAATATTGGTTAAGAAAACTATTATTTTTCTTTCTAGGAGAAGAAAATTCCCATAAAAAAATAAGACTGAATCAGGGTTAATGGGTAGAATAGTATTCTTTTACACAAAGATGCAAGAAAATAAAAAGTTTAATATTTGCAACATCCCCTTCCTAAAACAAAGTATGCTAGTGGAAATTTGGCTTGTTCCTAGAGTCTGAATGCAAAGATTATTAACTAAAATGACCTGGCTGAGAGTATGTGAGCTCAAATATGATGAGAGGAGTAAAGACCAAGAACTACTGTGTTTGAACCATTAGCTTGCTTCCCATGGAGACATAGAATCTTTCAAAGTAAGCGTGGCTTCTTGACACTCTGTTCTGAAGACAAAAATTAGATCACTGAAAAGTCCTCTTAGGGGTATTTATAATGTTATTTGACTATCTTTTATTTAAACTATAATTTATGCATCAAAATTAAAGTTGTCGTCAAGTGTTGACATCATAGGAAGCCATGAAGCTACCCCAAAGTTCACTGCCCAAGTCTTGTGACTTGGGATGGTTGACTTCTGACTCCGCATTACTGTTGTGGTCCATGGACTTGGCAGGCAGGAGCCAACAGAATAATGTGGATGTTTGCGGTAGAAGTAATTTAGGTAACTGTAACTTAAAATACACTGGCTATCTTGACAGGTTAGTGTTAGTTAAAGCCTCCTTCCCACTTCTCAGCTTACCTAGTCTTAGCCACGCCCATAGTGACATCAAACTAGTGCACATAAGCATATGGTGAGACAATTTCTCTTAGTTTTGTCATGTGAGCCTCAGCAACCTGACACTGGGTTCACATCTTGACATGGGTTTACTTTCTCTTTTCTTCCTCTGCCTTTGCCAAAGCTTCTTTGCAGTCCTCTTGCCCTCTAATCTGTCTTCTACTTCATCTTCTCTTTTTGTGCTAGTCAGCATTTTGCTTCAATCTCTCCTTCCTTCCTCCGTTCCTCCCTCCCTTCCTCCCTTCCTTCCTTCCTTTCTTCCTTCCTTCCTTCCTTCTTTTCCTAATCATTCACAGAGTAACTAAAAATACCCTATCCTCAAACCAAATTTCTTTCTACTAGGGAAAAAATCCACAGAAGTAAATCTGTATACTAATCCATAGCAATTCATCTTTCTCTTTATGGGAACTGGTGGTAGGGGAGGAATTATTATACAGCCTTCCAGTTACTGTGCTTTTCAAAGTGACAGCATTCATTTGGATAGAAAACCCTGGTCTGTTGTTAGCTTCTTTTCATGGCTCATCAAATTGGTACAGAACTGGAGGCTGCAGAATATTGTGTGGACAGAAGCCTTCAGCTGATCTTGCAGAATGACTTCTGTAGGAACATTCAGAAGATCACAGAAGGTTAAATAATTAAGAAAGTTTCCACAATCAATAGACAAACAAACAAAAAACAGTACCCTAAGCTGCATAGGCTTCTGGGATTTTATAAAACATTAGGGGCCAAAAATAATCCTTTAGTTTATAAAACTAAATGGCAAAAAAAATAAGTTAAAAAATTTCTTTTTCTTTGGTTTTCTTTTCTTTCTTTTTTTTTTTTTTTTTGGAAGGCAGCATCTTGGCCCCCGTTTTCTATAATGAAAGATTGATGATACCTCTGTTAGCCTGTCTAAATTGAATAATGAAAATCTGTAGAATACCAAAATATGAAGTGCTTCCATTTTTTGTTTTTTAATCATATGTGCCATGGCTAACAGATGCTTAGAACATAGTGATGAGTGAATGGCTGTGAGAATAGAGAAGTTATAGCTGTGCCCTGTACCATAGTTGGATTTGACCATGAGAAAGATGATCACCATTGAGATCAAAATTGCTTAAAGTCCATCTCCCTTTCCTCCTTTGAGGAAGTTCAAATATAGTGTTGTCATTCAACTCTTCTACTCTTTCCATCCTCTCAAGTGAGACAACTTATCCTGTGGTTGCTTAGGCCAATGGAGAGGGAATTCAGGAACACAGTCTTTTACTTAAAAGATTATCATTGCCAGTTGCAACCAGTCATGACTTCTGGATGAAACCCGCCACCTTCATTTAATCAGAATGATTTCCTTCCATAGACACTCTCTGCCATGTCCCATCTGCAAGTCAATCTTTAATCAATTTCAGCCATTTCTTCCAAGTACACTGCAATTCACGTTCATCAGTCTACCGAAAGCTTATTTTTTCTTGAGTCACAGATAAATTAGGCCCTTCTTATTGTACCTTCAGATACCAGCAATGTGCTTAGAGTATTCAACCAGGAACAGGAATGATCTTTCTTTTATGAAGCCAATTTGAGTGCCCTGAACATGTAAGAGGGGACACTCAAGACGAGGAAGCAGCTCCTTTCAGGAGTAGCTGTGGTGATGTGTGAGCATTTGGACACGTGGTTCATTATCTTGGGAAAGAAGTCTGTATCCTGCAAGCAGTCAACACCCAGCAGTTTCACTAAACAAAGCTTGAATATAAATTAATTCAAAAGGAGCTCAGATGTTTGTTGTCTTTGAACACACCCTGTGTATTAGGAGTCTAGCTTTATTCTGTAGACCACCTACTCTGTTCATTGGGAAGGACAATATTTGTTCAAACATAGTCCCCTTTGTCTGTGTTGGGCAATGGCACAATACACGCAGCAACTGTCCTCTGAAAACCAAGGCTTTGTCTCTGACAGGGATTATGAAAACATGGATTTCTTGAGAAGTGCCTGCCCACCTGCATTTAGATCCTAAATTGTGGGAAGATCTTGGCAGCCAGAGTATCTAGGAGATGCTCAGGGAAAAGTCTATTGAGGTTATGGAGACTTTTCAAAGGACAATTTCCTCCTTTAAAGTGGTTAGAATAGAAGAAGAATTCTTAAGAACTGTCATGGAATATTGGATTAGATGGAACCTTGAAAGATTTTATTTATCCCTCCTTTGTTAGCTTTCCATGTAAGACCTAAGAATGGATCCTATTTTAGAAACCCTCCCAGGAGTGAAATTTTCCATAATCTTTCCCCAGTTAGCCACTTTTTTAACTTCTACAAAAGCCTTCCATCAGAAAATTCTTGATCATTTATATGACCCTCACAGTCACTGGTATGGCCCAAACCTGGTTCCCTTGCCTTTTCTTTTGGTGCTCAGTCCCTCCACAGATGGGCCTGTCAGGGCTGAAGCCCATTATTAGATCACTTCTTGGCTTCTTCTCTAAGGCCAAATAATGAGAAAACTTTTTTCCTCCTTTTTTTTGTGGGTCATATTTTTCAACTATCTAATGATTTTTGTTGTTGAAAATTGGATTGGGGATTTCCTGTGTCTGGAATTGCACTAGGCCTTGAACTTTGCAACCCTGATACTCCTCCTGCTACCTCTTAAAATACACCAAATAAAATGAGACCAAGAGAATGAAGCAGCTGCAAGCAAAGAAAAACATCACAAAAGCAACAAATAAAAACACTGAGTAGTTGTCTTTCTGATTTTTTTTTTTATTGAACAAGACATTTGTAAAATGAAGCAGGCTTCAAAGTTAAGTGGGCATTTTGTTTATTAAGGATCAATCAATACGAACTTGGTTAGGTTTAGATAAACACCTATATAATTTATAATTTAAAATGCAGAATGTTAAAAACTAGGCATGCCAAGAAGATTAAGTATGACTTAACTTCTTAGTGGCCTTTTCTTAGCATATCTAGTATCTATATAACTTCCATTTTCTATGGGCATCTGGAGACCATTGAGCCATTATCATGATGGCTTTCAATATGCTGCTGGATAGAAGTAATTTTGATTTTTACATTTATCTTTGATCTGTAGCTGGTTTTACAGGGCATTCTTTCTTTTTCAGATTTTAGTATCAATCTTATGATTGTAAGTAAATGTAGACATTTTCCGTATTTGTTTCTTTGCTTTGTAACAGTTGGATTAGGATGAGATATATCTGACCTGTAACATCAGATATATCTCTCTGAGTCCCATGACTTTGAAGATACGTCTTTAATAACTCTTGCTATTGTTCAACATACACATTTGTAAGACTTTATTTAACATATGTGTATAGCCTAAAAAGCAATAATGAAAAGATCACACACGTTCTCACCACTCAGTTTCAGAGAAAGAACACTATCAGTGCCTTAGAAACCCACTCAGATCATCTGCATATGACTCTCTCTGATCAGCTCCTCCTCTCTGCCCCAACCCCCACCCGATATAAGACGTATCCTGATTTTGGTTTACCATTACTTTGCTTTTCTTCATAATTTTACTATCTTTGTATGCATTGCTAAAGATTACATTCTCTAGTTCAACCAGATTTTGAAATTAAATAATGGAATCATACTCTTCTATTTCTTTTGTGACTTCCTTTTTTGTTCTTGCTTCGCTCCTATATTTTTGTTTGGAGATTCAGTTATGTTGATAGATGCAGCTGTAGGTCATTTTCACTATTTTATAATATTCCACTGTATGACTATGCCACAATTTATTTATCCATTCTGTTGATGGACATTTGGGTTGGTTTTAGTCTGAGGCTTTATGATTGCCTCCCTATGACCGTTTTGGTACACGTGTCCCAGAACTCAAGTGCCCGAATTCCTCATATATACACACCGAAAGTGCAACTGTTGGATTGTGAGATGCACATATGTTCAATTTAATAGGATGTGCCTAATGGTTTTCCTAAATGGCTTTAATAAGCCATTTAGGTTTCTCTGCTCCTTCCTGCAGTGGATGAGAATTCCTTTTGCTCAGCATCCTTGCCAAGACTTCATATTGTTAGATTAAAATTTTTTTTTCCAGTTAGGTACAGAATATAATTTTTTGAGGATTTAATTTGCATTTCCCTGATCAATGATGAGGTTGGTCATCTTTTCAAATGCTTTGTATCCATTCATAATTTCTTATATGTGAAATGCCTATTTATGTCTTTTTTCCATTTTCCTGTTGGATTGCTCATCTTTTCTAGTTGAATGGTAGGAATTCCTTATATACATTCAAACCTTGGTTTATGAGCATAATCCGTTCTGGAAACATGCTTGTAATCCAAAGCACTTGCATATCAAAGCCAATTTCCCCATAAGAAATAATGGAAACTCAGATGATTCATTCCACAGCCCAAAAATGTTCACATAAAAATGATTACAATACTGTAATATAATACAAAATAATAAAGAAAATACAAGCTATAAAGAAAAATAAACAAATTAACCTGAATTTACCTTTGAAAACCTTCATGTGAGGGAGAAAAGAGACAGGAGGGTTATTGTGTAGGACGACTTTCACTATCACTAATGGAATCACTGCTATCTATTGGCTCAGTGGAATCTTTTCCTTTTCGAGCAACTTTAACAAGGAACCTATCCAATGATACTTGCTTTTGCCCCCTTTTGAGGATTTCACAGAAATGTGACATTGCATTCATCACCCACAATCCCACAGAGAGAGAAGAACCATTGGCTCAGTTGTGATCATGTGATGTTTGGTGTCACATACTACTTGTATTGCAAGACATCACTCGTTTATCAAGTTAAAATTTATTAGAAATATTTGCTTGTCCTGTGGAACACTCACTGAACAAATTAATCGCAATCCAAGGTTTTACTGTATTTTGAATATAAACCACTTTTTGGTTATATTTATTATAAATATCTTCTCCCAACTTGTAGCAGCTCCTCTCATTCTGCTATTCTCTTGATAAACAGGAAGTCTTCATTTTCTTATAGTTGAATTTGTGCATCTTTTCTTGATGCTTTGCATTTTTTGTATCTTGTTGAAGAACACTTCCTCCTCAAGACATGAAAATATTTTTCTTTTTCTTACAAAAGTTTTAAGTTTTGACTTAAGTATTTAGTTCCTTAAATAACTATATTTTTCATTTCCATTTGACTTTGTAACTATAGTTTCCATCTCTCTGATGAAATTTCCCATCTTTTCCACTAGATTTTTAACATATTAATCATAATTATTTTAAACTCCTTGTCTGATATTTTGAATATATGGGCTACATTGGGTCAACGGTATTGTGTTGAATATTGTATTTCCTGACAACGGATTGTTTTATTTCTTGCCTATTTTATATGTCATAATTTTGATTGCATGCTAGATGTCATATGTACCAGAACAGTGGAGCCTGAGGTGAACAGTATGTGAGTGCAAAAGTGCTTACTCCTCTTCTGTCCAGCCATTAGTCTGAGAGTGGATGAGTCCATCTTTCATTGCTGAGCTAGGTTTGGATTTTATTGTCTCTATTCTTACCTTTGGTGCTCACATGTTTCGAATTTCTCTAGCAGTGGGTTGCTGCTACTCTGTTTTTAGTGTAGGGATTGGGTTGCTTGGAGGACTTTTCTCAGTATTGTGCTTTATCCTCAGCTTTCAGCAGGCTCTGTATGTTGGCACCACAGCGGGTGTTTCTCTCTGTGCTCCTGCCCTTCCCTTGGCTATAAGCTGTTAATGCTGTGCTTGTTACTCACTGGGGACTCCTGGTGGGGACAGGGTAGTTTCTTGGTTCTCCTGCCCCTAGGTCTCAGCCAGGCTCTGTGTGCCTGAGGACAAGAGTGGGGCTTTCCCAACATTTCTACTCTTTCCCAAGCCCCTGTGGAAGCCAAACTCTGCTGTAGTCATGGGAATTAGTATCCCACCCCACTCCGAGCCCTCACCCCAAGGCAGCAGGACTCTGCTTTAAGTCAATGCAGAATTCTAGGTATGAGCTGGTTTCCTGCCCTCCCCAAGAGGCATCCATGCTTTTCCTAGTGTCAGTACAGGGTGGGAGTGCAATTTTCTACCCCTTTCCCTGTAGCCACCGACCTTTGCCCAGGACTGCCCTGCAAGATAGCACTCTCCCTCTCCCGGAGGGGCAGGGGACTTCTTCCTATGAGAGAAGGGCCCCAGAAGCAGGTTATGTTTGGCGCCTGCCTCCCAATAGTATCTGGTCATCATCTGCACTCCTGCATCACTGAGGCAAGCTCTCTCAGGCGTTCTGCTCTGCTCCTAGTATTTCTTGGGAGTACCTGATGGAGGCCTATGGAAAAGATCTGGAAATTTGGGTACCTAGTACCTTACATGAGAGGTTTCCAGGTATTCTAAACTCTCATATTAACCCACATTCGCCTTTTCAGAATTTGTGAACCTTTTAGTTGTCTTCTTCATTCCTGCTTTTGTCTGCCACCTCTGTCTATTGCTGGCACCTGTCCCTCCTGTCTCTGCAAAAGGCCAAGCAACTCATGTGTCCCATCTCTCCTTGAGCTTGTTGTCCTCTGGAATTCAGCGCCTCTGACTGAACCACAATCTGAAATCTCTGATGGGCCTTAAAAAGTTATGCTTTTATAGATCATCCAGATTTCTCTCATTGTTAGGGCAGGCACAGAACACTCCTGTGGCTGTCCACCTTTTAGGAGGAAGCACACTGATCTTTCCTCTCCATGCTACCACCACTCTATTTTCTTTCTTTGCCCAGTATTTCTTTAAAAAATTTTTTTTTCAACGTTTATTTATTTTTGGGACAGAGAGAGACAGAGCATGAACGGGGGAGGGGCAGCGAGAGAGGGAGACACAGAATCGGAAACAGGCTCCAGGCTCCGAGCCATCAGCCCAGAGCCCGACGCGGGGCTCAAACTCACGGACCGCGAGACCGTGACCTGGCTGAAGTCGGACGCCAACCGACTGCGCCACCCAGGCGCCCCTGGTATTTCTTTATAGCACTTAAAACTACCATCATATCATATTTGTTTATTGTCTGTTTCCCTTACCAGAACGATAATCCCATGAAGATAGAATATTTATTTATTTTTTCATTTCTGTATTTCTGGCCCATAATACGAACTCAATACAAATTGTTGAATAAATGCATGCAGTGAATGCCAAAGATCATGGCATTTTCTCCAATACCTTGAATTAACTTGCTTTCATAAGAATGTACTTCCACTGAGGCTGTTTTCTCTCCTTGTTCTGCCATATTTTTCATATGTCCCATTTTGATTATGTTCTTACTCATCATTTAATCAGGCAAATCTATTTGCACTAGTGTCTCCGGATGTACCAATAATGAAGATGTAAGGGGCTTGTCCTTGAGGCTGCTGTCTGTCTACCCTTGATTTAGTTTATCTCTGCTCTCAGGCCCACAGCTGGCCTGTAGGGGGTTGTGTGCCACGGCTGGTCTTTGTTCATCTTAGCAGGTTCCCATCTGGTATGTTTCTGCCCTTCTGTGGTAGGTTCTCTCTCCCACCGCCCCACCCGACCTCAAGGCCTGAGTCTTTGGTGGTCAAGGCTAATGTGTTCCTCACAAATAAGAAGCTGCATTTCAGATAATCACAGTTCTGCTTCTGCCTTCCTAATTGTTTTGGTGTGCCTGCTATTGCTGCTGCTGTTGTTTTAATAACTTTTACTCTTTGCTGTGTTTGGAAGAGATGGTGGTAAAAAGGAAAGTGGTGGGTGGGGAATTGGTCAGTGCTCTACCTGCCTCAGGGAGCAGCACACAAGAGGAGTAAATAGGTGGGTGTCCCACTTCTCTGTTAGTTCTAGGCCATCCTGTTGCACTAAGGGCTCCACATCTGGCAACAGAGGCAGTGAAGGGACTGTGTATTTTCCTGTCTTTTATCAGGTGATTCTTTTTCAAGAAACTAGAGCTTACTGTGTCTCTTGGTAGTCTGTTTTTAGTATGTTTGCCTAAATCGGATACAAATGTATTATAAGTAATGTTCGTTTCTGCCTGACCCTGACACAAGGTATGGTGAGTTTGTATGTTGTACTGGTTTATCCTTTGTGGGACTGCATTAAAGCATGATAATGCAGATACTGTGTTGAATGAGACCTTGTGCATCACTGTTTTCTAAGGGGAGTAGAGCTCTTATGATTAGGAAAACTCAAGTTTGTTAAAAATGCTACTGAATTGTCATTACCTACTTTTTATATCAAAATTACAGCTGCTGTCTCACAGTGGCCCCCAATATATTTTCTGATTTTAAAAAACATATTAAAATAAGCTCTTAAAATCTACATGGTTTGTAGTCAATCTTCTTTAGCACTGTGCCAAAGACCTTATTTTATGGGATAACATTTAATTTCCTATCATTCAAAACCATTTCTCCCATCTTTTAATTATTTATTTAAGTAATAATTCTGGGTTGGATAATGGAGGCATTTTAGAAAACATAAAGAAGTATGATTGTAAAATAACCTCAATTATTCTGAAAGATGAAATAACAGCTGCCTTGATTTAGTTACTCTTATGTGTTAACTGGGAAAAAGTTCATTAAAACACATTTTGACACTTTGAATCCACGGGAACTCCAATTTCATTGAGAAAATGGGTCCGAGGATGGTGAGAATGTTGACTAATTGGCTTGTCCATCCCACATGGGATTACACCAACGTCTGAGTCAGAATTTCCTGCTATTGCAGCATGTTTTCTTCTTCATTTTTTTCCTCTTTCCTTAGAAACAATCCATTTGGGTTCATTACATGGCCATTTGTTAGTCTCATTAGTTACAAGGCATTGTACTTGTTTGTGACTACAATGAAGTCATGCCGGCTGGGTCTGGCTGTGTGTGTATGCAGAGTCAATGGAGGATCCTACAGCTGCCTGGGGAATCAGGCAGTGCAAGGGGTCACCCTGATATTTCAGAACCCAAATCCTGCTTTCCCAAAGTCATGGGGCATTTTTGTTTCATTCATCGAGAAGATTCATTCAACTTTGGTTTGCTTACTACATGCTGTATATAGACATCAATCTGTTGAACTTTTGAAAACTTTTTATTGGTATGTAATGTTCTCAGAGAAAGTGTACAGATCCTAAGTGTGTAACAAGATAAGCTTTTACAAACTGAGCACACCTGTGTAACTGTACCCAGATCAGGAAACAGAATGTGCCCAGCACCCCAGGAGCTCTCCTTCATGTCACTAACCCTTCTCACCTTGGGTAACCATTCTCCTTTGTTTTGATTGTTTTTATATTTTATATGCATGGAATTATACATGATATATATTATTTTGTGTCTGGCTTCTTTCATTTCATAATGTTTATGAGATTTATCTCCATTGATCATGTATTGTGTTCGTTCATTATTACTGCTATGTAGTGTTCCATTGATCAGCACAACACAGTTTATTCATTCCTCTGTTAACAGGCATTAAAGTAGTTTCCTTTGGTGGGGGGGGGCAGGGGCCATTATGAACATTCTGAGCATTCTAGTACATCTCTTTTGGTGAAGGTATACATACACACATACATTCCTGTTGGATATATATAGAAGTGGAAGTGTTGGGGCACACACAGGGTGTGTGTATGTTCAGACTCAGTACATAAATCAGTTTTCCAGAGTGGTTATAAGCACTTACACTCACACCAACAGTGTGTGAGAGTTCCAGTCTATCTCCTCACCAATATTTGACATTTTCTATCTTTTTTATTTTAGTCATTTTGGTGGAAATGTATTGAATGTGGTTTAATTTGTACTTCCTTGATGATAGTGAACCCAAGCACCTTTTCGCTTGATTATTAGTATTTGTATGCCTATTTTTATGAGTTGTCAATTCAAGTCTTTTGCCCATGTTTTTATAAGTTGACTCCCTCTTTATTTCTGTTTGGTAGGAATTTTTTATATAGTCTGGATATGGTTCCTTTGCTGTGTATATGTATTGTAAATATCTTCTCTTCCTCTGTGGGTTGCCTTTTCACTCTTGTAATGGGGTCTTTTGATGAACAGATACTCCTTATTTTTTTAAAAGTTCAGTTTGGGGGCACCTGGGTGGCGCAGTCGGTTAAGCGTCCGACTTCAGCCAGGTCACGATCTCGCGGTCCGTGAGTTCGAGCCCCGCGTCGGGCTCTGGGCTGATGGCTCAGAGCCTGGAGCCTGTTTCCGATTCTGTGTCTCCCTCTCTCTCTGCCCCTCGCCCATTCATGCTCTGTCTCTCTCTGTCCCAAAAATAAATAAACGTTGAAAAAAAAAATTTAAAAGTTCAGTTTGTTACTTTTTCTTTTATGGTGTGTGCTCTTTGCCTACTCCAAGTTGACAAAACTTCTATGCTTTCCTCTAACATCTTTATTTAGATTTGTAATCTATCTGATTTGACATTCATATATTGTGTGAAATAGAGGTCAAGGTACAATTTTTCCATATGGATATCCCATTAAGCAAGCATCACTTAACTTGCTTTGTTTAAAATGTTTTAATGAAATTTAGTTTTATTGAAATATGGTTTCTATTTTCCTGGAGATAATTTCTAATGATTCTTGAAAATAATTTAAAACTTTGGTGATTTAAAATTTGTAATATAATCTGTAGACTTATTTAAGACTAGTGTAAATTTAATTTTTTTTAAAAAGTTCTTTGTCTAACTAGACTGTAGTTTGTAACCCCAGTATATTTATTTATTAACACCAGAGTGATTTATAGTACACAGATCATAAACTGAGGGTTTATGGGGGGTGGGAGGGAGGGGTGGGTGGGTGATGGGTATTGAGGGCACCTGTTGGGATGAGCACTGGGTGTTGTATGGAAACCAATTTGACAATAAATTTCATAATAAAAAATAAAAAATGCTAAAAAAATAATAAAAAATAAAAAATTATCGTTCTCACTTTTTCATTTGAATTCAGTTCAACACATGTTTATTATTGTCTGCTAGAATTTGGGACAGTTGAGAATATAGTTGAAGTTTTGAGCCCCATTTATGTCAGTTAGCTTTTAAGCCATATAATAAAGTTGTAAAACATCGGTCAGTAATAAACCATTTCACTTTAGTATTCAAACTTATATTTGTGAAGAGAAGTACAAGGTGAGAATTTTTATTACTGTTAGGATGACCTTACACCCTTTATATAGAGCGTTATACCAGGTTTTCCACTAGTAATGACATAGATCTTTTAAGATGTAAAAATAGAAAAGAAAATATAAAAGTTTCATTTCTATATTTGGAATGACTATGAATGCTTCCTCTTTGATGTCATTTCTGCTTAGTTTTATTTTTTTTTCTCTTTTTATTATTTGTTCTAGGTCGTACTGGTCAGTGGACATCTGGACAGCTGGGATGTGGGGCAGGGTGCCATGGATGATGGCGGTGGAGCCTTTATATCATGGGAAGCACTCTCGCTTATTAAAGATCTTGGTAAATATTTAGAAAGTCATTAACCAATGTATGAGGATCTCAGTAGTGACACGTTTAACTCAACACAGAAAATACTGAACAGATTAGTGACTGTAGTATGTTCAGAGATCCTCCTGAGATCTATGTGTTCGTTAGTTTATTCTCAGAAAAGAATGAATTTGTCCCCTTAAAGAAAGAAATTTTTATTCAAGTGTATGCCAGATATCCAAAGTATCAAATATGAGGCACTAGGGAAAAAGAACAAGCAAATAAAACTGTAGCAAATATAACCACATCAGCTGGAGACTATGTAAGGAAACCATGACCAAGTCCAAAGAAAAGCCAGCAGCTCCCCCTGCCTCCTTTTCCTTGTTCATCTTAAAGACATTATTAGGCTGTTAGGATAGCTTTACTGCAGCTATCTTTCTGTGGCAGAAGTCAAAGAGAGCAATGCAGAACTGAAGGAATGATCCTTCAATAAGGACCCACAATAAGGAATCTAGGCTGGAAAACAGGAACTTCCAGGTGAACCTAGAAATGAAGAAGATGGACAGGCATACAAAGGATAAGCCAATAGTAAAGCAGTTTTTGATGACCCTATTTGCACACACAAAAAACATATATTTCCTCTTTGTGTGCTGGTCAAAAAGGTGGATTTTGAGTGAGGTTAGAAATAATGAAACAGTCTGGGGGCGCCTGGGTGGCTGAGTTGGTTATGTGTCCAACTCTTGGTTTGGGCTCAAGTCATGATCTTGCAGTTATGAGATTGAGCCCCAGGTGGAACTCTGCACTGAGTGCAGTGCCTGCTTGAGATTCTCTCCCTCTCTCTCTCTCTCTCTCTCTCTCTCTCTCTCTCTCTCTCTGTACCCCTCCCCCCCCACACTCTTTCCCTCTCAAAATAAATAAATAAACTTAGAAAAATAGAAATAATGAAACAATTTGAAGAGTCCCACATCTGAGTTAGGGCAGGGGTGGCTTTAAAATGCCTCATCAGCACAATGTTTTGTCATAACTGTGAAGTAGCCTCAGCTTCATATACAGTAAAGATCAGAGCATCTTTTTTGGTGAAGGCTTTCCATATATGTGTGTGTGTGTGTGTATGTATGTGTATATATATATATATATATATATATATATATATATATATATATACACATATATATATGTATATGTTTAAATTCATACATTTCTTCCAGTGTTTAATAACCCTTATAATCCTATAAATAAGCCTATTAAATAATTGGCCATATTAACAATAGATTGCTGAAATGGTCTTGCTAAGGCATATCTTTGGTGTGCCATTTTGGTTTATGTCTTACTTGTGTTTTAAAAATGGGGAAATGGAGAGGTGGTTGTGCGTTTTGTACTTCTAAACAGTCCTGTGTCCTTAACCTTGATACTACTGACGTTTGGGGCTACATGATTCTTTATTGTGGGGTCTGTCTCATGCATGTAGGATGTTTAGCAGCATCCCTGGACTCTTATCTACCAATAAGCACCATCCCCCTCAAGTTTTAACAACCAAAATGGTCTCCAGACATTGCCAAATACCCCTTGGCAGGTCAGGGGTGGTGGTGGAGGAATACATAAAATTTCTCCACTAAAATAAACTAATAAAAAAAAATCACTAAGAGACCTGAATACAGGACTTTTTTTTTTTTTTAGAGAGAGAGAAAATGAACTCATTGGAAACCTTACATTCCATGTACTTACACTTTCAACACTTCCATACTGAACACCTACTGTATGAAAGCACTCGGTAAAATCTGGACATACAGAAAGGTTTAGAACATGTCCTCTGTTCTTAAGAACCCTTAGAATAGAATTGGAGCATACCCAAGCACCTACACATATAGGTGCCAGTATAGACATAATTTCAAGGTCTGCTTTTAGAATTGTGTAAGGTTTGAGAGAGATGAATTGTCCAGCAAACAAAACCCAAAACATACATTCCTTCAGAGAAGATCTGGGGTACTCTATGTGTGAATCCTCTCCTCCTTCCCTTAAAAATATTCCCTTGGTGGTCTGTTCTCTCTGTCCTTACCTTAACTCCGGAATGAAGTGGGTTCTAGACATGAGGCAGGCAGATATCAAACATTTCCCTCTTTATAGGGCCCAGATATGCATTTGGGAAGTTGATTTTATTTTGATGTGTTCAGCCAGCTTGATTAGAAACAAAGTGGTATAGCAAAGAGAGAACCAGACCCATCTGAATCAGAGTTTACTTCACTCTGTGCCTCAAACTGCTTTTTTGGCCTCAGGCAGGTCATTTGAACTCTCTGGTCTTAATTTTCTTTATCTCTTTTAACTGTAAGCTTCCAGAACATTTTATCTGCTTTAGATGGGAATAAAAATGATGTCTTCTCTAGGCTTTGAATCTAACATTTTTAGTATTCAGCATGGAATCCTAAATCACCATTAATTGAGTTGGATTCAGTTGCATGGATGAATATAACATCATGCAAAGGTGGATTAAGTATTTTTTTTCAACACTGACTTCAGTTGCTTTTGATAGCTAGTAAATAGCCTCCTTCAATTCAAGACTTAACTCTCCTATAGGTTTCTGAAAACCTATGAAGAAACCGATGTTTATTCATGTAAACATATGAAAACAAACTCTAAAATAAAGAGTAATATTTCTTTTGAGTAGGTGTTAAGAGGTAGCATGACATACTGTTAAAAGGCATAGGACTATGGAGCCAGACTGCCTGAGTTCATATCCTGGCTCTGCATTTACAAAGTGTGTGGCTTTTGCCTTTCTGTGCCTCAGTTTTCTCATCTGTGAAATTGGGATAATAATGTTCCTAACTCATACAGTTGCTTTGAAAACTAAATAGTCTACTCACGTAATGTACTTAGAATAGTGTCTGATCCAACCGAGTACTCAATAAATGTTAACTTTTATTATTATTTAATAAGTGTAACGCTGACAGTACTATATTTTTTATGTAAAAGAGAATGATATTTTTTTTTACCCTTACCCCCATTAGTAAATATATTGCTTCTTCACTTAATATGTTAGTTACACTGATGTAACTCTAGGTCCAGCTGCTGTGGTATACCTAAATATGCTTTCTCTTTACTATTTAAGCTGCTATCTCTTATATGATGGAAACCCAGTGACTCCTTCACTTTTTTCTACTTTCATACTACATTTTCAGGCGTCTGAATTTCTCCTTGTCACTTCCTGCTTAGGTCAAATGCCCAGTGTCATCTCTGTACCTCACTTCCTGTGATTGTGCCCACTGAGTCTTACTCTTTAAAGTTAAAATTAGATTGTGGATTTCTATTTGTAGATTGCCTATGTGTTTTAATACAAAGAGCTGGGTCCAACATGTGACATATGAGTTCTAGTTGAAAATAACTGGTACACGGGGCGCCTGGGTGGCGCAGTAGGTTAAGCGTCTGACTTCAGCCAGGTCACGATCTCGCGGTCCGTGAGTTCGAGCCCCGCGTCGGGCTCTGGGCTGATGGCTCAGAGCCTGGAGCCTGTTTCCGATTCTGTGTCTCCCTCTCTCTCTGCCCCTCCCCTGTTCATGCTCTGTCTCTCTCTGTCCCAAAAATAAATAAACGTTGGGAAAAAAAATTAAAAAAAAAAAAAAGAAAATAACTGGTACACATGAACAAGAAATAGGACTTTGGGAAATGGGTTCATAATTATATTACTTAACTATATTAAGCCCAAACTATTTAAGTGGTAAGTATGAAAACTCTGTGGCAATCTCTTTTTCCAAGGAAAGTAACTTCTTTTGGCTGCTGTTCCTTGGACGATATGTCATGCAGCACGCGTGTATGTCAAAGTCCTACAGTGGGGCTTGTGAATTTGAATGTTGGTCAAGCAGGGATTTCTGATATTTAGGAATATAGTTCTAAGGTCCATCCTTCCCTCCTTATCTCTTTTCCTTTGTTCTCTTCTTTTACTATTATTATAGGTTCACTCTTTTGCCCAGGCCCTCAGCTAAAATTATATTCAATTAATCTAACAGAAGAGATATTTGTGCTTTCCAAATATAATCAGTCATTCCTGTGTAACTGTCAACAGAAGGCTATTTGCTTTGAAATGCTATTGAATACTTCTTTGTGTTTGTGGTTTACTGGACTTGAAACTGTTTATTTGAAATGTCATTTCCTGGAATGTTCTGGTGTCAGTGAACAAAGCCTATGGCAAAGGATCCTATGCTTCAGAATGTTCATTTGGCACTTGAAAAATAAACCACCATTCATCCCCAAATTCTTCCAAATTTACCATTTTCTGTGAAGTTAGAATTTTGAGTTTTTAGGCCTAAACAAAGGGAAAAGATCAGAAGTAATAGCACTACTGGGTTGTTGAAATGAGGAATATGTGTGAAACATCTTTCTAGAGAAATTTAAATGTGAGCATCCTGGTTGTGATTATTACAGAGCTTGAGAGTCTATGTGTTAGAAAAATATTTTATTTGTAAATTCCTTCACTGATTCACTCAACAAATACTCACGGTGCACTGGCCTGCATGTCAGTGAGTGCCAGATGCCTTGTACCAAAGAGGAATGAGACGTGGTCCTTGAAGGCCTTGAAGTGAGAGAGACATTGAATTCAAAAATTGCCATGAAACTGTTTTAAGTTCTTTAATTGAAGGATGTACAAACTGCTTTGGGCACCTAGGAGCGGGAGGGATTATGGCTTAGCTGGGTCAAAGCACCTTCACAAAGGTGATAGTTAAGCTTTCTTTTATAAAGATAAATAGAAATTCCTGAAGCAAAAGGGGCACAATGAAGAATTCCCAGGAGAGCACAGAGCCTCCAGGCCTGCACATCATTAAAAATGAGGAATAAATTGTTGACAGTAGCAGTGTTTGGATTGTAAGGGAAGAGAGGATTTGCAAAATTGCAGGAAATGTTCACTTTTTATTTAATATTTTTAATAACATTACATTTTTGTATAGTAAGAAGTTGTGATTTTAGTAATCAAGGGAAAAAAAACCTTCAAAAGCCAAAGGAAAGATTATTGGCATTGCCATTATCATAAACATTGTTTTAACAGGAACAACAGAGCAGAAGTAGGAAGTAGGAAGAGTTACGCCGTCAAGCCCTCCCAGTCCAGAAGTACACAAGGGCACACAGCCACATGCATGCCAAGGCTTTGGACTAGTCAGAGCTTTAAGTACCCATTTTGAGTGCAGTGGGTCCTCTCTTAGAGGGATGCATACATCCAGTGAGAGGATTTCTTTCTCTCCTGTCAAACCTCCCTTGAAAAATTCCCAGGCGGTCCAATCCATAACCAAGCAAGGGAAATGAACAGCTTCCAATGAGATGGAAATCTAAAAGGTAGAGCTAGAGACAGGTAGAGCCCTGAAGCCAACTTGACACCTGCCCAGACTAAAAAGGCAATCCCATTTGGAAAGGACCTCCTCCCTGCCCTGGGCTTAGTCATACCTCTGAGTATAATAACTGTTCTAAAAGCTAACATCTACGGAATATTACTGTGTTTTGGACATCGTGTTAAGTACTCCACTATGCACACGCTCTCTTTTCTTCTGGACAACTCCAAGGTGTGGATACACTTGTTATACCCATTTTACAGAAGAGGAAACTGAAGCAAAGAAAAGTATCCTGTTCAAGGTCACAGAGCTATCACATAAAAAAGTTAAATCCAGGCAGCCTGACTCTTACTCGTACGTACTTTGTCATACTGTTTTACTGGAACAGCATGGCTAGTCTATTTCTAGGAACACTCATCCTCAGGATATTGAGACATTATATTTAAAAAAAAGTGTCTGATAGTCAAATAAATTTAGGAAACACCCTGGATAATTTCTTCATTCATCGGAAAACATTTGTTGGGAGAGTATTCAAATTCATGGATAGAGTATGCTTTGGGAAACACTGCTCTGGGGCATTTTTGGTGTTGACAGAACTGACCAAGAATCCAAGAATGCAGGCTCAGGTACGCTTTATGGAACTGAGTACAAAAAGCCTTGGATTGATTTTCATTCCAGATTTTCTAGGCTGTATTTGGGATCTGTGGTTGCCTGAATATTGACAAGATAGAACTATTCAATGCTTCCCTAATTGGCATAATAGAGACTGTTCTTGTATTTCTTCTTGAAGAGCATTTGTACCCATGTGCAAACTCTATGCAACAACTAACTTCTTCTCCATGCTCTCTGAGCCTATTTTATTTAAATGAATATGGTATTATCAGAAATGTTTGACATGTGCTAAGGGCTCTCCCTTCCAGGTTTTTCTGTGGCTCCAGAGGAATCAGAATTTGGTAGCATTTTTCTTTCCTAGAAGGAATTTTTGTCTTCAAACATGCCACAAACTCTCTGTCCTCTCACTTCAGATGCTCTTCCTCTGTAATTATTTTTGTGAGCACAAGAAGGCAGACTGGTATGTATCCTCTGGGATAAGTATCCTCTAACATCACTGATCCTCAAAACCTTTGGGGAATGATACGTCTGCTGCGGAACTGTCTAAAAAATTAGCTGTCTAAAAACTAAAAATTGTTTTAAGTCTTAGAAAAAAAAACTTTCCCTCCCAACATTAAATTTCATTTTTATTAATTTAAATTTTAATGTCTAGATGGTGGTTTGCTTTCTTCTGAACAAATTTTGGTCTTGACTTTTTATAACTGTATTTAACAAGACAAATACCTAGAACAGTAGAAGAATTAGACTCTAAGAATTTGCTTGCTCTTTTTCCTTTTTTAAAATTTTACTTCTAAAAGTAGCCTTACTGTCATGGGCATTCATAGCCTCTTCTCATGGTTTTTTTGAGGATGATCTTCTCATTTTTTTTTATTTAGGTATGTTATTTCCTCTAGTGACAAGTTATATAGTGTCTGACTTTACCGTAAGACCTGTAGCAGATACGTATGTTTTTTTCAGCTGAGAATTGCTGAGAATTTTCCTGAGTTTTAATCACGTGTGTAAGTTTCACTAAAATACTTAGCATCTTTACATCTCATTAGCTAACACAGACATTTCCACTGACATGTGTAAAATGACAAACTGTATGTAGATTGATCTTCGAAATGTTTCCATGAGATAAAGTGAAATGAATCACTTAGAATTTCTTCTGCCTGTTAGTTTGGATGTGATATGGGAGATTCAGTAGTCATTTTAGAACCTTAGGCTGCATGAATACTGCTGTTATTATTCTATCTGTTAGTTAAAATATACCATTTCTATGTAAAAGTAGACAAAACCCAGGCCCAGTGGCTTACAAATTGTGAGCAGTCCTTCCTGTCTGACAGAGTCTGGACGGATAGCCGATGAACACTGTGAGACGAAGGTCTCATGGGACCCCTTTCTCCACAGCGTGCTCAGCTTCCTCCCCCACATCTGTTTTGATTTGGCCCACATGCCTTAGAAAGTTAAGAAATGTGGTGTTGTTAGAGGAATCGGAAGCTTTGGTATTATTTATCCTGGAGAAGAAGGACTATGGGAAGACTTAATGATGGTATGCTTAGTGCCCCAGTGGATTTCCTCCCACCCAAGAATGGGATCTGTAGAAGTCCAGGGTGGGACTGTCTGGGAAATGTAGGCTACTTCATTAAAACAGTATCATCACAGTATTGCACACATTGGCTCACAAGGAGATCTCCTATTTCAGTAATAAATATTGAACATCTACTTCATGCCAGCCAAATAAAATGGATAGACCACAAGTCCTTCCATGAAGGAACTCCTCGTCAGGCAGCAATAGCATCACATGCTATTTGAGACATTTGAGCTGAGCCTTGAAAGGGTGGGAGGTAGAAGAATAAAGGACAAAATTAGAGCTCACAGAAGTACATAGTTTGAGGAGTGGAGGCTGTTTCTATAAGTCTAGAGCAATAGATGAGTGAAGAGTGACTGGAAATGAGTCAAATGAAAGGTAAGGGTCAGTTTGTCAGGGACACTAGATGCAAAGCTAAAGTTTGCTAAGGCAAAGGGAGCCATTGAACATTTTAAGCATGGGATTGACATGATAGGAGTTCTTTCTAAAATAAAGATATCAGGTAGATGTTATCCTTCAACTTATAAAGAAGTACGGTGAACAGAATGGAGACACAGGAAGATGGACTGGGGAGATCCCAGCTATACAGAGTCTGGAAAACCACAACTTTGGAATTACAATTTTGTTTGCTATGGGGCTAACAAGCCAGTTTCTACCTCTCTATGCTAAATATACCAAAGAGGAAGTGATGGGGTTTCCAGAGATGTGTTCTTCGCCTACACACTTCTCTGCATCATGCTAATGCTGCATTTTGCAAAAAACTGTGGTTTTCCCAGCTTAGAATGAATTCTCTTCCAGTAAACTTGCCCAGAAAAAGAGATCTGCAAACAAACAAGAAAATATGCTATAAACATCTGATTGGACCTTTATGGTTCAATGGATTTTTTCAATGTTCCTGGCAGACAAAGGTTAATTTAATTCAAACTTAGGCTCTTCCAATCCTGTGGACATTCTCAAAATCAAGCTCTAGGAATGGAAAATTTCTACCAAGTGTGTGATAGCAACGACAGGCTAAATAAAGTATTGAAAGAAGTTGACTGTTAAGGCGCCTAGGTAGCTCAGTTGGTTAAGCATCTGACTTTTGATTTTGCCTCGGGTCATGATCTTGTGGTTTTGAGTTCAAACCCTGTGTTAAGCTCTGTGCTGACAGCGTGGAGCTTGCTTGGGATTCTGTCTCTCTCTCTGCCGTTCCCCTGTGCTCTCTCTCTCTCTCTCTTACTCTGTCTTTCAAAAATAAACTTTAAAAAAATGTTGCCAATTATTAGATTATTTGTAATACTGCTAATGCCCTCCTCATATTGGATCATCATTATTGATGAGCTGATATTCAGCCCATGTCCTTGCAAGATGCCAGCATCCCCAGGCTATACCATGTGACCCAGGTCTCATGGAATTTTCAAATCTTTAAATCTCCTTCCTTACTCCTTAAATAACTCAAAATCTGCAGATAAATGAGAGGCAGCCTATATAGCAAAATAAGCGTGTTAAGAGTATCTTAGATTCAAGTCTTTCTATGCTACTTAGTAGCTGTATTATGTTGGACAAACTATTTAACCTTTTAGATCTCACTTTTCCCTTCCTTACAATAGGAGAAGTGTAATCCTGAGTAGTTGAGAGGATAATTTGAAATAATTTAGACAGTGTCTGGCCCCTACTAGGTCATCAATAATAATAACTATTTCATTGGATACTAATTGCCAAAACAACAAGGGTGGATATTTCAGCAAAGGATATAATCTCAGGATTGACTCTATCTGTCTATATCTTGTTTCATAGTCCAGCTGGGGTCAGAGACGCCCCCAGAGCAGAGAAGCCCTCATAATAAAAGAATAGCAGATTCCAATGAGCCAAACTGAAACCATCATCCCGGTATAGCCACCATCCACGTGTATACAGGACTGATTCTCTTCTCACTGCTACAGAGAAGGTCACTTAATAGATTCTTCATAAATGTGATGCAGAATTAAAATAACACTCACAGGACATGGGAATGGAAAGATCTTTACCTTTTCCTGTCCCCTTTGTTCTCACTGCTAATGTCTCTAACCTAGGAACACTGTATATACAAAGTTTTATAATAAACCTGAAGAAAAAAAATGGTAAAAACAGGAAATGGCTGTTGAGGGCCACATAATTTGCTACAAAGTAAGTGGTTTGAAATGTAGGGAAAAAAATCAAGGCGGAAAAAACAAAGAATCAAATCTAGTGTTTACTGTTTACAATTTACCCTGTGGCTGAGTTCTCAAGAAACCTTTCTACTTTTAATATAATCAAAACCCTAAAATCTCCACGCATTCTCAGAAGATCCTCATGCATAGAAAACTGTGGATGATGACCACTGATGCCTGTATGATCATTCTTTCTGAGTGGCGTCTTTTAAAAGGAATATATTTAAAATGTATTTAAAACTATTCTGACTTATTGCTTTGGTTAATGTGTGGGAAAATATAATTAAGAAGTGTTTCAAAGGCTATATTTCTCTTCTCATCACCATAGACCATATATCCATTAGCTATCCCAAATTCACTTGTTTCAGGCAGCATGTTAGAACAAAGAAATATTTTATGAAGTGCTTCATTCTAGAATTACTCCTTTTCTGAAAGAGGAAAGTGTGAATTCATCTTTTATAGTTGAATAATTTTATATAAAATAATTTGAAGGCCATTTTGGCCACAAATAAAGAGTTAGAGGAATTTTTAAATTGATTGCCTTTTTGGAACTTTATTATATTTATTGCAAAAAACAGTGGCTCAATTTATGAAGCAGGGATTTTTGATAAAAATTCAAAATATATGCCAAAAGAACCCTGTGCCCTATATTTTCATATAATAAACACATTAATTGAACAATATAGCAACAAACACTACTTGAATATTTGAGAGAAAGGAGGAGAGAACCAGTATTTATGGAATATCACCAATGTGTCTGTTACATTATACGACCTTTTTAAATCCTGAAAACAGCCCTCCAAGGTATGTCTTTATCATCTCTGGCAGATCACTGGGCCTATTTGGGCCTTACTTCCTTATTAGGAAAATAAATGACAACATGCTTGCAGGGCTGTTGTATGAATCAAACATAATATAAACAAACACATATCTACCAGAATTGCAACAATGAAAAATCCATGGCATGTAATGTTGAAGAAAATGTTAGTGGCAATGTTGCTACTGATGATGACCATCTCATGAAATTCGTCATCTTGGAATTCAAATAGAGCACTTTGGGGAAGAAGTGATTTTGGATATAGGCAGACAAGGTAACCTTAAAGTGGCTGCCGTAAGAAAATACTTCAGTAGTATCCTATGTTCCATATCAGTAATATCTGTTTGCTAATTACAAATATATATAACATTTCAGGGGGTGGGGGGTATTTTTTGTTTTTTTAAGAATTGACAGTAACAAGGAGTACCCTTGCTTTAGGATGTAAAGTAGGTACAGTGCCTGCTATACCAAGCTCTGAGCTCAGTGCTGTATATATAGTTCTCACTGAGTCTAGAAGGCAGGAATTACTATTATCCCTTCTACAGATGAAGGGCCTAAGGCTGATGTTACTTACAACTTACAAAAGTAGAAAATCTCATTTCTTTTTATTTTTTTTTAATTTTTTTTAACATTTATTTATTTTTGAGACAGAGAGAGACAGAGCATGAACAGGGGAGGATCAGAGAGAGAGGGAGACACAGAATCTGAAACAGGCTCCAGGCTCTGAGCTGTCAGCACAGAGCCAGACGCGGGGCTCGAACTCATGGACCGTGAGATCATGACCTGAGCTGAAGTTGGACGCTTAACCGACTAAGCCACCCAGGTGCCCCTCATTTCTTTTTCTTAATGTTTCTCTTTAAATTTTTTCTTTGCCCACTTTTTTTTTTAACTGAAAAAGACTTCAAATATTTGGAAAACAACGTAGAAAATAAACACTGACATATCCTCCGTTCAGATTTCATAAGTGTTAACAATTTCAAATATTTCTTTCAGATCCGTAATTTGAAAGAAATGAAAAATCATCAATACCGTTGAAACCTGTTTTGTACCTCTCCATGGTTCATCCCCTTCTCTCTCTATGGTTTTAACAAGTGTTCTGATTATTAACATCCTGTAAGTGTGTATATCCAAAAACAGTATCATACAGTTTTTGTGATTTTGAATTTACCTAAATGATGTTTTTTTCTTCTGTATTTGGGTTTGCTCAATTTTATTTATGTCTTCTTTCTTCTTGAAGTGAATGTTTATTAACTGTCAGTCATTAACTGCCAATCTAATTTTCTAACATGCATTTCTCTCTAAGCACTTAAGTAACTACTTTCCACAGTTTTGAAATAATGCCTTCATGGCCATCCAGTTAAATATGTTGGAATTTTCATTATGAATTCTTCTTTGAGCCTTTAAATCATTACAGCTTTCTTTAAGTTTCCCAAAGTATGAAGTTATTATCGAGTTATTGAGTTCCAAGTTTGTTACATAGTGATTATTAAACATGGTTTACAGAATACCAGTTATTTGAAATTCATTGAAACAGAATGTTGGTTTATTATATAGTCAGTTTTTCTTAATATAATTTATTGTCAAATTGGTTTCCATACAACACCCAGTGCTCATCCCGACAAGTGCCCTCCTCAATGCCCACCACCCACTTTCCCCTTTCCTCCACCCCCATCTACCCTTAGTTTGTTCTCAGTCCTTAAGAGTCTCTTATGGTTTGTCTCCCTCCCTCTCTGTAACTTTTTTCCCCCTTACCCTCCCCCTTTAAAAAAATGTATTGTGTTGACTTGAAAAGAATATACAGACTCCTTTCCCCAGGAATAAGGTTGCACGTATGATCATTAGAGCAATCTTATTAATCATGCTCTTCAAAACTAATGTATCATTACTAGTTTTTTATCTGTTTGATGTTTTTGAGAAAAGTATTTTAAAAGTTTCCACTAGGATTTCTCCTTGAATTTCTATCAGCTTGGCTTATATAATTTCAGGTTTTGTTGCTTTATATAGTTGAGCCCTAAGACCTTTATCTTTAATAATGATTTTTCTATGCAAGTCTATTTTATCTTATATTAATATCATTGAACCAACTTTCTTTTGGTTCCTCTTTCTATTCATTTCTTTATCTAAGTCATGTGTTTTAGTTGATTCTGCTGTAAACAGTTTAAAGTTAGATTTTTTCCCTTAAAAAAATTTTTTTTTAAATATTTATTTATTTTTGAAGGAGAGAGAGAGAGGCAGAGAGAAAGGGAGACATAGAATCCAAAGCAGGCTCTAGGCTCTGAAGCAGGCTCTAGGCTCTCAGCACAGAGCCCAACACGGGGCTTGAACTCAGGAACTGTGAGATCATGAGCCGAAGTCGGACACTTAACAGACTGAGCCACCCAAGCACCCCTATAGTTAGATTTTTAAATATTGAATCTTGCAATATCATTTAACAAGGATGTTTGTTGTGTTTATCATGATTACTTATATTTTACCAATTTCCCCCCTTTTTTCTATTAAGGTTGTTACTTTTGTTTTTTGTTTTATTGCTTTTTATTCGATTCATTGTTTTTTCTTTCACTCTCTCCCTGTCTTTCCTTCCACTATTTGGCAACTTGCATGTTTTCTATTCTTTTGGTGGTTATTATTAAAATGTTACATGTATGTATGTCTGAATTAAATATACAGCAATGATAAATTGCTCCAATATATCCCCTTTGATCATGTATATTGTTGACTAGCGTTTTAGTTATGCCTTACTTCTAAACCTTCTCCAGGTTTATTATTATTTGGTTATTATATTTTGGCTTTGCCACTTACTAGGTGTGCTACCTTTCAAGGTGTGTAAAGGTGCCATGCCTCAGTTTCCTCATATATATAATGGAGATTATAATCATATCTACCTGTAGGTTTATTATGGTAATTAAATGAGCTAGTTCTGTTTCTGGCACAAAACAACTGCTCAGTGAATTTTAGCTGTCATGTCTTTTTAGGTTCCTCCTAGCTGTGACTGTTTCCCAGACTTTCCTTGTTTTTGTTGATCTTGACAGTTTTGAGGAACTCCGTTATTTTGTAGATGCCCATTGATTGCAATTTGTTGGATGTTTTTCTAGGGTTAGACTGAGGTTATAGGTTTTGTGAAGAAAGATCACGGAGGTAAAGTGCTGTTCTTATCGCATCTTATCAAGGGTATGTGCCCTCAACATGACTTATCACTGATGGTATTGACCTTGATCACTTGGCTGAGTGTGTTTATCAGGTTTCTCTACTGCAACTCTTCCTCTCCCTTCCATTCAGTACTCTTTAGAAGGAAGTCAGGAAAGTGACACTGTCCATTTACATATTTTTACATATAAAACACCACAATAAGTTAATTTTATTATTTTATACAGGCATTCTTTACTTCTACTTAGCCACATGTTTTTGTAATGTTTTCGTATTGTGGTAAAATATACATAACAGAAAGTTCAGGCCTACAGTTCAGCAACATTAAGTACATTCACATTGTTGTGCTACCATCACCACCATTCAGCTCCAGAACTTCTCATCTTGCAAAACTGAAACTTGCTACCCATTAAACACTTGTCTCCCCATTCCCCTCTCCCCTCAATTCCTCGCAGCCACAATTCTGCTTTCCGTCTCTTGCATTGGCTGTTAACGTAAACTGCATATGGTTTAGGCCATATATCATTATGTAAATTTTGGGTGTGTAGTTTTTCTTTTTACCATAGTCTTATCTTCATTGAGTCCTTTTTCTTTTTCCTGAGAGAGTGAAGCATGCAAGTGCCTGCACAGCAAATCTACACTTGCTTTGGCTTGATCTCTCTGGGTTTCTGAGATCTTAGACCAGCCTTTCAGTTACTTTCTCAGCCTGGGGTTTTCAAAATCCCCTGGGTTACTGTAGCAGCAGCTTTTACTTTCTGCTCTATATAAATTCCCTTTTTGTTTCTGAAATCTGGGGATTTCTGTCCCTTTCTCTTTATTCCTTTTTCTTGTCTCTTCCTTCCTTCCTCTCCCTCTCTCTCTCTCCTTCCCTTCCTTTCTCTTTCTTGAGTTATGCTATGTATTAAATGATAGTTTGTAGAATTCACTGTATGATATATAAGAAAGTTGTTAAAGAAATAAATCCATCACAGGGAGAATTTTTTTTCTCCTGTATTCTTCTTTCTTTTCCTTGTATTGGATCTACATGAGAGGCTGGATGTTAGCTGAGCCTGTCTTTGTCATGTCACAACATATGTGAATAAAACTATCATGTTGCTCACCTTAAACTTATACAGTGATGTATGTCAACTATTTCTCAATAGAGCTAGAAAAAATATCATACAGTTAATAAAACTTACATGATGGGGGAAATGCATACTTTCTAAGCATTTCCGTAAATTTTATGAGAAAAAGGTCCCTTCTACCTCAGCTTGAGCAGCCAGAAATCCTACTTCTTTTCTAAGGAAGCAAAACACCTTCGATTCAGCTTGATGCTTGACATCTGGAGAAGACAAGAACTGGGAAATGAGAGTAGGGTTCTGTCTGTGACACCCATTGTCATGGAATAACAGAGAGGGAGACAGAGAAGAACTGTGAAAAGCATGAATGGCCAAGGGCAGTGGCCCCAATCATTACGCCATCGAGTTTCCCTAGTATTTTTATCTTCACCTGTGTGCTTTGCAAGATTTTGAAAAAAATAATTTGTTAACAAATAGGATGATTTATTTTCAGATTTTGTTAATCACACAATTTTAGAACATAAGTTTTTATGAGATGATCAATGTTACTGTACCAACTTGATCTTCTTCCAACCAAGAGCAAAGAAATTAAATTTACCAATTCAGGTTTATTCAAGGAACCATTTCACTTATAAAGGTATATTTTTTCTATGTTTTTCACAATATTTGAAATTGGCCTAGAAGTCCGTTTCATGATCTTAGGTTTGGAAACTCTGACATAAAGGTACTGATTAGCACCCTAGAAAGAAGTCATTCTTGCCTACCTCCTCTCTCTGTCCAGGGTTAGCTCTTGCTAGCTTGTCCAGAAACTGCATCTTCAGCCACTGCTAACCCCCTTCTCGACACAAGTCACACATTCTGCAGAGGTTGGCAACGCAGTTCCCAAGGGTCTTGGTGCAGGTATTTATTAGCTTACAGAAGATGTTATTTGGACTAGTCAGGGAGATTATCACATAGAATCATCTTGTTGCCACTCGTGACAAATGGTCCCAATTTTCATATCAGATTAGAAAACCCTGGGCCATCAAAGCAAATGTGTTCATATCAGTGATTCTGCCCAGCTTTGCTAAATGCAACTTATGTAATCAGCTCTCACTTAAAGATGGGGTTTTTGTTTATTCTTTCAGAATAGTGCCTTGGAAAAATGTATACTGATTCTTCTTGGCAGTTGTTAAGCAGATTTTCTCCATTCCCCATTTCTCAACCCCAACACCCAGCACTGAAAAAGAAACAAATCCTTAATACCAAATCTCAGTCCCTCATGACACTCACACCTGGGCTTACTCTGAAGCCAGCCTGTCATTGAAGGAAAGCAGGCAAAGCACTGGTCACCAAGAGAGCCTGGGGTGGCAGTGGGAAGGTGAATAGGAAGCCATCAGGAGGAGTAGCCATCTCTGTTGCTTTATGTAGTTGAAGAGAGCATATTTTTAGAATGGGCTTTGCTAGAAGGCTAAACATGCAGGCCTATAGTCTAGGCTTGTGAATTATGCTTGTAGCCTTATAACTTTCCAGACTTACCCCCATGTACATTCTTTTATTGTAATGAATAAAGGTCATTAAGTGAGGGAGTGAGTACATTTAAGGTTACTGCATTTAAGTCTGGGGAATATAGATAACAAGATTGGAATAGGAAAATGATGTTGGTCAGCATTAGTCAGTGGCCCAGAAGGAGTGGAGGTAGGTCTCTGAGGGAGCCCATGTAGGGGTCATATGGGAAATGGGCACATGCACATCATCCAGATCCTTCCACAGGGGCAGCACCTACTCTGTATATCTCAGGGATATTTTGTATTATGCCTACTTGCAGATCCCTACATATGCCCTGCTATTTCACCTCTCCTCATTCACCATGTCTCCATATATTATGTGTACTCATTGTTTTCACTGTCAGCACCCAATACAAGGTAATACCAGTAGTGTCTGTCACATTTAGCAGAACTGACCCTGCACAAATCCTCTGGGCCAGGAAAGTGAGAGGGCCAGAGGGAAGCTTCACTCTGGGGAGTAGAGGAATCCGTTCATGGAGGACTTTGATTTCTTATAGAAACATAGGAAGGTAAGGACTAAAGGGAAAGGAAAGAAGAAAGAGAAAGAAGGTAAAAAGGCACAGCCAGGTAGAAGTAGACCCTGTCTCAGGGAAGAACGGTCAAGTGGAGAAGTGACATCTGGGATGCATGTCATAAAGTCGGTTGGTCCACACATCTCCATCTATTTGATCTGGTCACCGTCATTGCACTGTCTCTGGCTTTTATCCTTTTGTCAATCATTCAGCCTTAATTGCGTCATTTAATCATTTTTCTTTTCTCCTTCTTTGCTCCATCTTAGACATCACATCACTATTAACTCAGAGAACTTCCTTTAACCTAGGCAGTCTCCCAGGTAAGCTACTTCTAGTTCTTTTTGATATACTCATCCTTAAAGCAACAGTTATTTACTCTTTTGGAAGAAGACAGATTTTCTTTAATAATTTTTTCAAGTGGAGAGATTAGTTGTGGTCCCAGTGGCAGATTTTTCATAATTCTCCAATTGCTATAAAAAGTAACTTCATGGCATGCAGTGAATTCCCATGATGGGAGCTGTCCTGTCATTGTGAATTGCTATGATCATCTTTGAAGTGACACTTCGTTCCACACTGTCTGTCAGCAACTATGTAGGGTTTGTTTTGGATTCAAACATGTGTGAGATGAGTTGATCTACATCCAAGAGATTCAAACATTTTTGTTGTTGTTTCTTTTGGATCTGACTGTTGTTCGCTAGTTCAGTTTGGGGGTAGTTTTATTATGTTAGCTGTCCTGAAATTTTATATTCAGATGCAGTTTTACGTACCCTTTCCCCCTCCTTTACCTACTGAAAGATGGCTAGAGAAGAAAAATAGTCTTATTTTTTCTCATTTCATTAAATTTTTAAATAAATCATATTCCTACTACTCTACACAAGTCTTATTTCTTAAAATTTTGATACACGTATTAATTACTTAAGACTGATCAGCATTTTCCCCTGTCTACCACGTACACATCCAGAGTTTTGTTTTCTTTTCAAATCTTCCAGACTGGGAAAAAATGTACTGTTTGTAAGCAGATGATTTAATTTCAATAAATGCCTTTTTTATTCCTCTCTCCGGTGATTTATTGCTTGAAACCGTGAGAAACATCCAAGCGCAGATGCTGTTTTCCAGCTTTGACAAAACGTTGGTTGTTGACTTCACACACTTAGGAAGATTAATCTGGTATGATTCAATGGTAGAAGTAGTAATATCAGCAGTTAAACCCTTATGAGACAACATCAGGAAGAGGAAACTTTGGTCATTCTGCTTCTTGTTAAGAACAGCTGACAATTTAAAAGGCAGACACTTGCCGAAGGGGGAGGAGATAAAAATGATCAAACAGAAGTGCCTCCCCTTCAGTTAAAGATGAGCTGAGGGTGCTGCATAGTAGTAATAAAATCAAAATCCTAGAAGCTTTCCATGATGAGTGTGCGTATATGTGCTAATTTTTATTTGGTCTTCAAAACTGAATTTTCCTATGTATTTATTCTCTTTAAGGAGCTACATCTAGATAAAAGTAGATTTTTTTTTTTTTTTTTTTTTGCAAAATACTTGCTCTGTATAAAAGTCTGTTTAAGATGTCATGTTTGCCATGGCCGCATTGAGACTTAGACAAGATTATCTGCTGTGTGAATTGTGTCTGCAAAAGGGAGGCTCTCACATGCCTTCTGCACAACAATTCCACTCATCTGCTGGGAAGCAAAGGTGATTCCCATCATTCTGAGCACTGCCTATAGAAGGCAGGCCCCCTGCAATGACCACTACTGAGAACCTCGACTATGGGAAAGCATCTTCAAGGGGAAATGATTCTGAAGAAAGAAATGTACATGCCCTGTTATATAAGGATATGACTGTTGAAGCTTGTCTTCTTATCAAAAGTGTGTGCAGCAGGAGAGAAAAGAAATGAACATCGAGCTGGATTTTTTTTCAAACTCCACCAACCTTAGATAGTGAGTTCTAGGGAGAAAATAATAGCGAGCCTCAGCACCTAACATTATACCACCCAGACTTCCTCCTTCAGGAAGGAGGAATTCCAGAGGGTCTCAACTGTGCTAAAAACAATAGGACATTTTTCCCTTTGTTCATTGTGGCATTGGTTCCCTGTTTCCTCCCGGACTTTTAGCCACAAGTGGATATGTATATTTTTTTTCTGCAATAGTTTTGAGGATCAAGGGATCTTAGTTGCTACAGCTGCAGGGAGATCACAAGGATTGTCTAGTGGAACAATCTGATTGTTCACATGAACAAAGTGAGACCCAGAGAGAATGTGGCTTGTGCAAGGACACAGACCACAGTGTGTATCAGAACCCAGGTATTCTGACTTGTGGCCCAGGACACTCTGTAGTGTACCACACCAGCTGAATCTCATTTCTCTCCAAGACACATCTTCTACTTCACCAGATGGGTCTTCTCCCTGTGTCCTCCATAGACCCTACTCACTCCCACTTCTGTGCCCTTGCTGATGCCATGTGCCCGCTCAGCGTGCTTTTCTCTTCCAGTGCTTCTACTCAAACCTATCACATCGCACAATGCCCAGCCCAGCCCATTTCCAGTGTGAAGGCTCTGTAGTTCTTCTAGCCCAAATTAACCTCTTCTCTCTCTGGACTTCTTCAGGTTTATTTTTATTCTTTTTCATGTTGGGTCTCAATTTCCCAAACAGATTATTGTCTCCGATGTCCAAGTTTTTGTCTTCTGCACTATGGTCCTCCTGGCACCTACTGCCAGCCTAGGACCATAGTGACTCCCAGCTTGTTGACAGGCATGTTGAAAAGTCTTCTGTTGGGCAGCTAGAAGAAGTAAGAGAGAGGCCCAGGCGTACAGAACTCAATGCATAGATGTTCAAGACTTCCTTGGAAGTCAAATATCTCCAGCACCTGCCTCAACAGTCATTTTCATTTATCCATACCTCCAGAGACCATTCAAGCAAGAAGTAGTTCCTATCACTGTTGAGACAGAAGTGTCCCAAAGGTCTTATCAATTTTATAGTTTTGAGATTCACAGTTTCATCTAAAGCTCCCCTTTTTGGAAGAATGGAATGCACAGGATGGGTATTATGATTGATACTCAACATAGACATAGGTGACAGATGACCCCTAGGAAACTCACATGTATACTGATGGTAGAAAGATTTTTTAATGAAAACCAATAAAGACCATAGTTATCCTAAGCAAAGAGCTTGCGTGAATCATAGTGCAGTCCATAGACATATTTTCTCCTTTTGAAATCGCTCCTAAAATAACAGCCCCATTGTTTAAAGCCAAAAAAAGTGAAGGACTTCAAGGTCATCTCCAGAAACAAGTATAATCTACTTAAGCATTTCCCATCCTTGTTTGTATTAACCATGTTCAAATCTCAGTAGACTTAAAAAGAATGCCTTAGTAGAAAGGGGTCCTTAGAGACAGGCAGGCAGCCAAGCAGTGTAGCAATATAGAAAGAGCCTTGGACTAGAAGTATAAAGACCCAGGTTTGAGGCCTAACTATGCCCCTTACTGTTTCAATAACTCTGTGCAAAGCCTCTTACCAATCTCAGCCTCAGGATTCTCATCTCTTAAATGTGGATAATAATTCCTGCCCTACACCTAGACAAACTTCACACATATAATGATTTCTGTAACATTTCCTTCACTTCTAGATTGTCAGCTACACAAAGGCAGAGTCTCTTTGTGTCTTGTCACTAAATCTCCAGAACTTGGCCCATAGTAGGGGATGTACTATATTCATTGTTTGATTGGCCAAATAACAGGGGGAAGTTTAAAGGAGTTATAAGCTGTTATTATGATTCTTGCTATCTTTGGATGTTGTTTTGGCTCCCTAGAAGGTGGCAGTTTTTAGTTTGTGTTTGCATTTTCCACTGCCGTGACTGAGAAGGAGCTGAGGCAAAAGACCCACAGTGAATCAACAGAGACCAACCACTGACCCTTGGGCGTTAAGTGAGTAACTTTGAAAGTTCATGGCATTTCTTTGTAAATTCTTCCCTAGCCTTAGTATCTGGCACACAAAGTGGATGGGTTTGACCTTTACTCAGGCTTGTTCTATGTCTCTTGATGTGTGTGTGCCAGCAATCGTCAACAGCAAGGTGACCTCTGCTTATCATCACTGGCTGCTTTTCTTCTGCAGTTCTCTTCTTTGGTCTTTGATGTATGAATAATTTTAGTGACAAACGTAAGCTTCTAATGGTACTCTACTAAATGTGGCTTCTGCCTGGGGATGAGCATGTGTCTGAGGAGGATCTAGGTTGTCCAAGTGAGCTCTATTGTAAAGCCCCTTCTACAGGCAGGCTCTGAGACCTGGAAAAAAAGAGGGCCTTTGGCAATTCTGCTTTTAAAAGCTTAGTGTAGCTGGTAGTCTAGCAGGGAAGGAAAATGTTAAAGAAATCATTATATATGTGAAGAATGCCTATATGTAGGGCAGGGATTATTATTCTTATTTAGCAGGTGAAAAAAACTGAGGCTGAGAAAGGCAAGAAGCTTTGCTCAAAGTTTTTGAGACAATAAGTGACACAGTCAGGCCTCCTTATTATATGATAAGGATAACAATAATGCCTTTTTTCAAGGGATGTTATGATAAACATAAGGAAAAGTAAGGAAATATGTGAAATTATTGAGCACAGAATCTGGCCCAGAGTAAGTATTAAATAAAGGTGAATTTCCACTCACTCTCCTTCTCTTCAGTCTCTTTTCCATAAATTAACCTGAATGAAAAATGGCTGAATTAGACTTCAGTCCTATAAAGGCTCACAGGAAATACTTCCTCTCAATTCATATTCCTCCTTCAGATTTCTTGTTGTACCCACATTTCCTGTTAGCACAAATTGGAGGGAGTCACATGACCTTCATTTGTTGACAGAGCCATGAATAGACAGAACACAGTGATGAATGTCTCAGTTCAGGCAGGAGTTGAATGTTGTCTGTGGAGTGGGCTAGCTCTGCCACCTGCATTGACTATCCGTCATCCCTGGAAATTAACCCACCTTCACTGTAATCACTGAGATGGAAACAAGTGCCTGTTTGCTGAACATTACCTTCAAATGGAAAGGATGGTGATCTAGTACATATGTTGCATCTACATCTATAATCACATGAATATAAATGTTTTAAGATAATGTGTTGCATGAGTAGGTTTGTGTATGTATTATCTTTTTTTTTGGAATAAGAGCTGAATTGAAGCTAATAGTTTTACATGCAAATGTGATGATTACCAAATTCAAGAATCAATGTCCTGTTTCACATCCACTCTAACTCACTTTAGTACAACCCTATGCATCATCAGGCATGTTGGTATAAGAAAATGATGATGTGCACCCTGGTCTTTATAGGTCCAATGGACAGCAGTCATATATCTTTATAAATTTCAAAAGCATTATCACTCACTAAAAAATATAGATCATTTTATTTCAAAGGAATGATAGGTATGTATTAATAGGTTAATACCAACAAATTTTTGTTTTGTTCTCTTCATTTATTTATTTTTTAAATGTTTTTGTATTTACTTTGAGAGAGAGAGAGAGAGAGAGAGAGTGAGCATGAGGAGGGGAGGGGCAGAGAGAGAGGGAGAGAGAGAGAGTTCCAAGCAGGCTCGATGTTGTCAGTGCAGAGTCCAACATGGGGCTTGATCTTACAAACCATGAAATCATGACCTGAGCTGAAATCAAGGGTCAGAAGCCTAACCGACTGAGCCACCCAGGTGCCCTTGTTCTCTTCATTTAAGACATTAATCCTAACTTAATCTTTACTATTGAGTCTATTAATTTAAGTAATATCTAATCAGTAGCTAGATGAGCTAAACAATAAGCATATATGTAAAACTTTACATAAGATAATATGCTTTAGGGATACACAGCATAACCAGTATTTACACCTGTAGGTATGGAAACAAATGATTAGTGCCTCTTTATAAAGTTAATATACTTAGGTTCTCCAATTATGTGTTATTTCATAGTGTATCAGTAGAAACAGAAACCACTCTAGATTTTTCAAATAGGAAGGGATTTAATTTAGTGGATTAGAGCCTATGGCAAAAACAGTTAATATTTACCAAAAATTGTATTGTTCTGTCACCCTCTCCTGCTATTAGGTTGGGACCTTATGATGGTCTTGGCCAAAAGATTGTGAAGGGGAGTGAAAAAAATAATTTTCCAGGGTCAAAATGGTTGAGTTTGTATGCCTCTTCTAATCTTCACTTGCTCTGGAAGCTATATAAAAAGATGGAAATAAAAAGATGGAAAAATCCTGGTTGTCTTAGTCACCAGATGAAAGAGAGCTCTTACCAGCCTGCATTGGGCTTCTCATAAGAAAAAATTAACTTTTAATGGACTGAGACACAAAGACTGACACTTTTGTCTGTTGAGACCACTAGGATTAATTACCTTATAAATAAAGAGACCTATAAAATTTTGGAAGGCATGGGATAGAGAAGATCAGTGATGCAGTTACTAGTATTCAGAAAATTTCAAAGTATAGGACCTACAGGAAACTATCACCAATGATTTCAGCTGCCCCCAGCACTAAACTGAGTGATTTTTAGGAAGATACTTGGAAGCTATTGGCAAAAGCTCACATATGCTGTCTACCAAGACCCATGTGACTACCTACTCAAAGGAGTAAGGATGGTTTCTATTTATCTTTTGTCTTTGAAATCTCACATGAATGAGGCTAATTGTTTTCATCTAACACCATAATCCTGCTGGCATAGATTCCAGGAAATGTAGTTCCCAGGCTTCCAATTCCTATACTACCAGGGAGAGTATGGAAGGAGAAAATGGTGTTGAGTTGCCAAAAACCCATCTGGCATACATAGGTACTCTAATTATTAGGGTGATGATATGTCTCAGTTTGTCTGGAGCACTCCCAATTCCTGTTGACCCAGAGTAATTATTGGTAGTGCCCTGTTAACAATCTCAAAAGTTGTTTGGATACTAACGTGTATCATCATCTACCAATTATTAACACGATAAAAATACTTTGTTTCCTCAGCAGACACTTGCTAAGGATATAGTAAGTGCTAATCATCATGCTAAGCACTACAGACATCGATAAACAAAGACACACATGGTTCTGTGGCCTTCATGGAACTTCAGTGTCTGGTTAGTGAATGATAAGGACCTAAACATGGCAATAGCTATATAAGGATGGAGCAGAGAAGACATATTTGAAAGAGGTTGAAGAATTAAACTGTACAGGTATTGGTAATTAATTTAGCATAATGGCTATGACCCTTAGGCTCTTGAGCCATACCATCTGGGTTTGAGTACCAACTCTACCACTTGTTAGCTCTCTTAACTTGGAAAGTTACCAACTTATCTCTGCCTCAATTGCTTTACCTGTAAAATAGGGATAATAAAAATTATTCAGTTCACAATTTTCACAATTGTAAAAATTGAATGAGATAAAAAATTATAAAGCTTGTAAGAGTAACATAACAAACACTTAATAGATATTTGTTATGATCACAATAATAAAAAATAAGGAAGAGGAGGATGGGAAAAAGAAAGAGAAAGGGAAGAAAAAAAGGGGAAACAGGAGAGGAGAGGAGGATTTTTTTGTAATGGCTGAATATGAAAGAAGTATTTAAGAAAACTCTCAGATTTCTGATTTGGCTGTCTTGAGGGATGATTGTGTAAAATAATAAATGCAAGGGAAGACAATTTATGTGAGAGAAATATGCATACAGTTTGAATGTATGACTAAAAGAGTAAATACAGGAGAAGCCAATTTAAGTGGAGGGAAATAATGCATTCTGTTTAATTATGTTGAGTTTCAGGCACCTGTAAGGTATCCAAATGACATTTTCTAATAGACATCTGAATGTCTAAGTCTGGGGCTCAAATAGAGTTCAGAGCTGAAATTTAGATTTTGAGTCCTTAGGATCTAGATGGTGGTTGGAACCAAGGAAAATGTAGGAGATCAATTAGAGTATTCAGAGTGAGATAATAAAGTTCCATTACCATGTACCTAAGGTAGGGTGGTACTTAAAGAGCAGAAGAAAAGAAGCCCTTAAAAAAGGCAAGAAGGAATAGCCAGAGAAGTAGTAAAGAACCAGCAAAGGATGTGAAGGAGGAACAGGATGGATAACAGTGGAAAGTGCCAAATACAAATCAAGATAAGAACAGAAATGATTTCATAGATTCAGCACGGTGGGGGGCGGGGGGCGGCTATGGGTGATTTCAATGAGAAGAGATTCAGTAGAGCAGGGAGAGTGAAAGCTGGTCACAGAGAGTTGAGGTGAGAAAGAGAAGAGGGTGTGGAGGTAATGAAACATGAATCTTTTCTTCAAGGCACTTGACTATGAAGGAAAGGAAAGGGTCAGCTGGTGACTGGAGGCTCTGCAAAAGCAGAGCCTATAGGATCATCTGGTCCCAGAGTAGCACAAGGGATTTGCAGACCAGGCAAGGTTTTAGATTACATGATCTTCAAAGCCCTTTCCATCTCAAAGTATTTATTATTCCATGATCCTCTACTTGGTAAGTTCCCAGGTTCAGCTTTTATTTTCACAGGGTGATACCTGCAGATAAGGCATAAAATCTACCTTATCCCAACAAATTTAAGTTAGAATTTAATTTGATCTTATGAGTCTTTAGGGAAATATATCTTAGAGTTCAAAACATATATCCATATAGTGCATTTATAAATAGAGTTCTTACTTTCTTAGTATTGAATTCATTCCGTTCTTTTACAATTCTTTAATTGATTCCTCTTTTCAGCCAGTTATGCTTATGCTTATATACAGTTTGTCTTTATGACTGTTTTTTTTTTTTTTTCATGCCTGTGTTTCCAGCTTTTCCCAAAGAATGATTATTAAATTATTAGGTCATAACATTGGATGAGATTTACTGAATGACAATTTTTTTAAAGACTAACATTTCCCCCCAGAGCCTTGGTTGGTTTATTGACTAGAGCAAAGCAGTTGGTTTGCTACTAATGAAATAACGTAGGCTAAGCATCTGGAAATGTTCTACCAGGAGGAGCCAATGGCCTTGTTTTCTAAAGGTCCCAGGTCTCCCATCACTCACCTCCAGTCTTTCTAGGGCATAGGAGAATCAGGATTGATGACTGCATCATAATTCTGGACTACAGCCTTTTATCTGAGATCTGTTTGGAAAGTCTCTTCAAATGTTTTCTTGGCCTCAAGGGAAAAGTTTCTCTCAGAGACACCTCAGTTTTGATCAAAAGCATTCACAGATCCCCTTCTAGTTTTTTCGTTACCAATTATGGTCGTCTTAGCTGGGCAGAATAAACTCATAAACATGTTTCCACTGGTTTATTAGAAAACACTTTAGCTAGAAGAGTCGAAGTTGCTTATATGGGCAGACCCTAGGGAGCTAGGAAAAGGTTATTTTCCTCCAAAGAGTTCAAAACCTATAATTTAATTTTCCTCTGGTTTTGACCAAGCTCAGATTTTTTGCTGACTTTATAGTATAACATAGCCTATCCATTTCAGTTAGAGTTTGGTTTCTGTTGTTCCCGTTTAATTAGAAATTTCCAAATTGTTGCTATCATTTTGTTTTTGGGCATGTGTGTGAAGTCTTTTCATAATTATGATATTAAAATATTCTAGTTCTTTAATTCCAAATAACATTATTTGAAAGATACATCTTTCATATAAGATAAGATTTTTAAAAGGAAAAAGAACCTTTTCAATGAATATATATATTGATCATAAGACTGTTCTAATTTTAGAAACACCGGCTGTAAAACAAATATACTCTTAGAATTGAGGAAATATGATATTAACGATCATTTCACTTGAATGAGCTTTTCCATTTGTGGAATTCATCATTACTTAATATTCCTCCATTTATTCTTCATTCATCCATTCAACTCAGATAATGAGAACAGTATTAAGTCTTAAACTCTTGCTAAGCAACGGGCAATGGAAACTACCTGGGAATAGTTAGCATTTTGAATTTGTAAAGCAAGCCATTTATCATATATCTTAATCTAGCATTTCTTAAAAGAACTCAATATTTTTCTCTCAATATTTTAAAATCTAACTTGAGTAAAATGGAAGTTATATGGTGGCTTTCTCATATAATCTCTACAACCTCCATTCTTCTGCTTGTACTCTCCCTTCGATCTTAACAGTCTCTTATACTTAGCAGCAACTGAGTTTATATCTATTATATAGCATGCCATGCTACCCATGTCATCACAGGGTGGCATGAGGATGGTGGCAAAGACTTGGAAATAAGAAACAAGTATGTTTAGAATCTTTAAAAACTAAAAGAATGAGTAGTATACCTTTAAAAAAAGGAGTTTCTGAAATAACAACTAAGTGATAATGAAATTAGAATGTACAGATACAAAAGAAAACCAATTAAAATTATTAGAAATCCAAATGCATAGTGGTTTGGATTTTTTAAAAAGTTTCAGCAGAGGGGCGCCTGGGTGGCGCAGTCGGTTAAGCGTCCGACTTCAGCCAGGTCACGATCTCGCGGTCTGTGAGTTCGAGCCCCGCGTCAGGCTCTGGGCTGATGGCTCAGAGCCTGGAGCCTGTTTCCGATTCTGTGTCTCCCTCTCTCTCTGCCCCTCGCCCGTTCATGCTCTGTCTCTCTCTGTCCCAAAAATAAATAAACGTTGAAAAAAAAATTAAAAAAAAAAAGTTTCAGCAGAAGGAATAGATAGTCAAAGAGAGAATGCTATCAAAAACAGACTTTATGATTTGGAATATGTAAATTAGAAAACTGTGTAAAAGAGGAAAAAAGAATTGAGGATATTGATGATTTTGAAACACAATAAGTTTTATTATACATCAGTAAATATTTCCAGTAGGAGAGAAGAGAGAGAAAGTTGCTGAATATTTTCTAGAATTAAGCCAAGACATGAGTATTCATATTCCAAAAAGCTCAAAGAATGCCAAACAAGATTACATTTTAAAAACTTTATCTTATGTTTATATTTAGATGAAGCTAACGAATATCAAGAACAAAATGTTTGCTTTTTTGAATGGGAAGATATGAAATATTACTTTTGCTTCCCTTAATTACCAGAGGTTTAGTCTTGCAGTCTATTGTAAGAAAGCTTTCTTCTTCATTTAGTTATATGCCTGCTATCATTTCTCATGCAATCATTGTTCTGCCCTCCAGCCCAGTTTAATTTGCTGCTGTTTTTTTGCTATTTACTGAACAACCCCAAAACTATATATATATGTATATATATATGTATATATATACATATATATATTTATATATGTATATATATATATTTTTTAATGTTCATTTATTTTTGAGAGAGAGAGCGTGAGCAGGGTAGGGCAGAGAGAAAGGGAGACACAGAATCTGAAGCAGGGTCCAGACTCTGAGCTATCAGTACAGAGCCCAATGCGAGGCTCAAACTCGTGAACTATGAGATCATGACCTGAGCTAAAGTTGGACACTTAACTGACTGAGCCACCCAGGCACCCCCCAAAACCATTTTTTAAGAAACTTTTATAAATAACAAGTAAGAATTATCTATAGGACAAGGGATTGGCTTTAAAGCAGCACATAATAATAATATTATAATAATAGCTTATATTTTTATAGGATGTTTTGTATCTACTAACTTATAAGGTTTTTTTCATTTAATCTTCACAATCTCCCCATGAGGCTAATACTATTGTATCATCCCCATTTTCCAGATGAAGACCCTGAGGCTTAGGTGGAGAAGGTGAAATCACCCCAAGGTCATGCAGCTTTACCTAGTATGGTCAGTGGTGCATCCTAAATTTTAAGTCAGTCAAATTCGGAGCCCAGATTCTTAATGACTATTCTATGATACCTTGTTTTATGAGAAAGAGAAGCCTTTAAGAAAGCTACTGAGATTTCCAAAAGTCTTTCTCAGCATCCTTTCTCCTGTGAGGTTGTATTCTAGAACATTGACCTTGGTGGAATTCTGATCCTTACACAGCGATTGGTTGTTTTCTAGATGTTTTTTTTACTTTTTCAGATCCACATATGGCCAACATCATCCAGGCTGCGTTATAAGTACTTTCTCAGCCAGTGTAGTTACCCCTGTGATGTGTTTCTGGGAAACCAAAAACCCTTTATGCTCCTGAGGCATAGAACTTGCTCACCATTTACAAAGCCCTAAGAATTTTCTGTTGCCAGAAATTGAAGGCCTTCCCAAGCTGCAGGGCAGCATTTCCTCTCTACTCTCATGTATTTCCCTTGAAAGCAGATTCTGGTTCTACATTTGAACTTTAAAATGTTGGGATGAGAAGGCAGGTTGAGCTTTCCAGTGAGGTTGCAGAAGATGCATCCACAGAGGGCCAGGCTTCCTTGGTCTTCAGGCAAGCCCTTCAGATAATGGATGAGCTTTCTCGATTGTAGCTGCCCAATTCCAGTTCTCCCTAGAAGTTTTCGTACATCAGGAGAAATGGCTGGGTCATACTGAAGGATAGAATAAGGAAATATATCCACCAAAGAAGCAATTTGTTCCAAAATTTCCACTGAGAACTTATGGGAAAAGGTAGTCTTCTATTAACTCTATATGAATCAAGGCTTTAGATGTGGCAGAATTTCTTGAGAAACTGAAAGCCAATAATTCAACCAGAGAGCAAGGAGTATAGCAAGCCTAAGAATTATTGATGAGGTCACAAAATCGACTAGTCTTGTAGTCTATAGGTCTGATCTTGATCCCCTGCCCTACAAGTTAAAAGCTCTAGGATTGTGGGCACCTCAATGAAATTCTCTTATCTTAGCTACTGCATTGATAAAACTAATGGAATCATAAACACTGGTTTCTTGGGAAGTTTGAGAAAATTAATGTTAAAACCTTTTGTACAGTTTAGTCATTATTAAACTGAAGTTTTTGTTTTAGATGAATACAGTTGGTCTGCAATTCTTTGACTCCTTCCTAGGACTCTACACACTATATATGTATACACACAGGTATTTCTCTTGAAACCTGAGAGCCTTGGCCACCTCACCTGTAACCAGCTTTGCTGCACTTTGATACCCTATGACTAGATTCCCACTGTGGAGTTACCTCTGTTCCATTTTAATAAAAAATAAATAAAAACAATACTGGTAAGAGCACAGCAAAAAGGCATTTTAATATACTATTTATGGGAATATAATTTGATACCAACTATTTGGAAAACAATTTGGCATTATATATCAAGAGCCTTAAAATTATCCTTTGACTAATTCTATTTCTCATAATCTATCCTCAAAAATATTCAAATATCTGAAAAAGCTTTATGTTTGAACCCAGTGATTACAGTGGTGTTTGTATTATTAAACTTAGAAGTAAAGGGAAAGTATATCAACTGAAGAACAGTTAAATCATGCTTTATCCTTCTAATGGAATATTTTTCAGCCAAATAGAAATAGAATTATAGGAAGGCTGTGAAATAACAGATAAATTAGTAGTTTTGTAATGCAAAATGAAAACTATTGTGTGTAATGGATCCTATATGTGTATATGTATATAGATACACCTACCCCCCACACACACACACACATGCATGCACACATGTGTACATATAATGGATCAACTTAGAGATATTTAAAAGCATGTCAAAAAAGAATTGAAGGGGGGCGCCTGGGTGGCTCAGTCGGTTAAGCGGCCGACTTTGGCTCAGGTCATGATCTCGCGGTCCGTGAGGTCGAGCCCCGCGTCGGGCTCTGTGCTGACAGCTCAGAGCCTGGAGCCTGTTTCAGATTCTGTGTCTCCCTCTCTCTGACCCTCCCCTGTTCATGCTCTCTCTCTCTGTCTCAAAAATAAATAAACGTTAAAAAAACTAAAAAAAAAAAAAAAAAAAATTGAAGGAAAATACCAAAATGTTAGCAAAGATTATTTATCGTTAATAGGGTTATGCCTTCTTTTCCCTGTATTTTCCAAAATTTCCATAATTAACATGATATCTCCTAAGAGAAAAAGAAAATTTATTTTTTGAAAAATGCAATCAAGGGGTGCCTGGGTGGCTAGGTCGGTTAAGCATCCAACTTCGGCTCAGGTCATGATCTCGCAATTCCTGAGTTCGAGCCCCACGTTAGGCTCTGTGCTGACAGCTTGGAGCCTGGAGCCTGCTTCAGATTCTGTGTCTCCCTCTCTCTCTCTCTCTCTCTCTCTGCCTCTCTCTCCCCTCCTCCCCCCAAAAAAATAAACATTAAAAAAAAGAAAAATACAATCAAAGTAATCTCCTATGAGATTGGGGGAAGGGTCTTCACAAATGTGGCTTGAATGAAAGGTTTATGGGTTTTTTTTGTTTAGCAACCGAGTATTTATGATCATTTCATATGGATTGATATAAAATCTGTTTTGAATAGCCAGCAAAGACAACTTCTCCTAAGCTAACACTTAAGTGTGAAGAAGATGGCAAGAAAAGTTTTATCATAGCTTAAATCCTGAACTATGCTTAGGAACTTGTTGATGGGCTTTGACATGTTAACTGCATATAAATGTTACTAATTATAAATGAACATTGTCTCTTCATTGAAGAGGTTATAAGTTTAATGAAGTGAAATCTAAATGTGTGAATGTGAGTATACAGAGTTGTGCTTTGTTTTGGGGGGATTTTTGTTTTGTTTTGTTTTGTTTTGTTTTGTTTTGTTTTGTTTTGTTTTGTTGTTGTTCTGGACATTAAATCTCAATTTGTCGTCCTTCTGGGCTCCTCTCCCCACTTCCAGAGGTATATATTCCCCATATGTGCACACATTGCTGCACTGAGCAATGGGGAACTTAAAAATGTTATTGCCTATTTCGTATGCTCCATGAAATGTGCTGACAATAACATCAATCCCAGGTGCCCTCTGCAGTTTAGAATCCAGGATACTTTCCCCAAGAATGTATGGCGAGGGACGCAAAGTCTAAATAAGCCTGGCCATGCCTAACAGAGGGGCCTTGGCAGCTGAGTCAGTCAACTGGTCTGAAATCCTTGTACCTATGGTATTTTGAGAGTTTATTGCAGTTGTCAAAAGAAGGCTCATAGAAGTTCTATAAAAGCGAGGTGGCAGTTTTGGCACCAAGAAGACTTACAATTTTCATAAGGGATAGAAGTGAGATTGAATGGGAGTGAAAGCATCTAAGAATTGAGTTGCTTTCTTTGACTCTCTTCCCATGTACTTGTCCTGCTGTTCCTTAGATTTGCCCACACCTGACCTGAAAAAGGTGTCAGAAGCTTGAATCCAGCAGACACTGTCACAGGGGTCTGTGACTCCAACTACACCTGTTATAGTCAGTAAATAGGATGGCAGGGCATTGCTCTCTGTACAAAGAAGTGCAAGGGAAATAAAACTTACCCAAAGCACATTTGTTGCTTTCTAAATATTTGTCCTATTTGAAAAATTCCAGTTCTGATTTCTTAGTCCAAATTGTCCGTTCAGCCAAATGCAGCTGATTCTTCCTTATGTGAATTGGTTATTACTTTGTTTCTCCCTTTATTAGAACCCCTGGGAGCAAACAAGAAAAAGGAATAAAAGCAAAAATTCTTATTAAAATGTAAATACAGTGGCTGGATCCCTGATGTGTGGTGCCAACAACCCTGCTGGCAGCCCAGGAGGACGCAGGTGCACAGGGGACTGACTTCTCTGGGCACAGAGTGGCAGGACCTGGAAATGGACAGGCTCTGAAGGGAGCCCTTTGTTGCCTGACTTCTGTGACAGGTTGCCTGCTCACTCTCCTGCATGGAATAGTTGAAACTTGTCTTTCAACTAAATAGAGTACATGGGGGCAGGGATTCTTTTTTAGTTTGGCAACCTAAGTATATTAGAAAAAAAAGCTGCTACAAAATAGCAGGAAAGCATGAAAAATGCTTTATGAAGAAACATGAAAGAAAACCAGTAGAAAGCATATTCAGCCTCAGTCATTAAATAGCACAGTTCTGCTCTCAATCCTGCCCCCTCCCATCCCCGTCCTCTAAAAGTTTTGTTTGAAGAGTTTTGTTTTGTTTTGTTTTGTTTTTCTGTCAAACTCCAAACCGATGTCTTTATCAGCTACCTCTGGAATGAGAGGGGCATCTAGGAAGAGAGAAACAACCTTCCATTTCATTTGGAGTTTTACAGATTTCTATGTGCCTTAATTTTTGGCATCCAACTGTTTTAACAGAAGCCATGTGGCGTTTTTCCAGCCAGATCTTTGAGTGCTGGTGTCTTCTCACGATGCCTTTACAGCTGATGAAAGCAGGCCCACCCTGCAGAAATGCCACAGGTACTGCCTAGAATAAAATGACACACGCAAATGCCACCGAGAATTTGCTTGCCTCCTGACTCATATTTTATTTTCCATAAAGAGGCTGTTTTCAAAACTGACAGAGCCTGTAGCCTAGTAATGGAAGATAATGATTAGCATAGCAAAATGGGAGTAATCATGGGGCTATTTGACACTGTCCTTAGAAAAATCCTTTACTCACGCAAAAGCCAAAGCAAAGAACTATTTCTAAAATGACAAATGTGTGTAAATTTTCAAAGTGGATTGTGATTTCTCCCTCCCCCCCCAAAAAAAAGACACAGGCAACCAGAACAGAGTCATGCTTTACAGTCTAAGGTGATCTAATTCTTGAAATAAACTTTATTCTGGGCAATGGCATGCATTTTCTAGATGGGAGGGGAAATTGTTATTGCTTATAATAAAGAACAGGCTGTTTTTCTTACTTGGGAACCTCAAGGGGATGAAGCAACAGTTTTAATACTGTAAGAAGCAGGCTGTGAAACACTGGGATAAGTCCTGTTTATTTAACACTTAATGCCCATGGTCTGTTAGGCGCAAGGAGACTCACGCTGGTGCTGTTATTTAATGCTGGAACAGTAAAATAGTCTGGCTGGGATTAGATGAGGCAGTTGACTCAAAGTACTCCAGGTTCAAGGCTCAAAAATGAGTAAGTCAACACTGTTGCCTTACAGAGGACTTGAACATGTGTATGGCTAATGTGGTTGGGTAGTGAACCCTCCTTCCTCTTTAGGTCCTTGGAAAGCCCAAGCCTTGAGGAAATGACCTGACATCTTTGTTTAAAAAAAAAAAAAAAAAAACCTCTTTAATGCCTATTGTCATTTGAAGAATCTGAAGACAAAATTGTTTGCTCAGAGCAATTTGATGCTTTATGCTATTGATCCCCTAAGTATACAGAAATAGATTTAAGCAACGTGTTGGTGACTCAAACCAAGGAGAGCCAGGCAACTGGGATCTATAGCCCAGAAGACTCTGTAATAATGTGTAGATTTATGCTTGGACATTTTAGGCTGTTTATTCAAATATGCCACAAACTTTGTGGCCAGGGTGAATCCAGTGCTGAGAGAATAGGACCTCCTCAACTTTTCAGTTCTGTGACTGGCCGAGAGAGTACTTTTCTTATTAGTGCCTTGTGAGTGGGTATATGATGATATCATCTGTTATCATCTTCAATCCTCAAGTGAGTCAGCCCTGGCCCGCGGGGCTTACCGTGGGGACCCATGTACAGGAGTATAGGCTTAAACTGTGGCATTCAGGATCAAAAGGGTTCAGGTTCTGCTTCTACCATTATTATACACAAGTCATCCCCCACCTTGTCTGACATCTCACTTTCCATGGTTTCAGTTACCCACAGTCCGGAAGCAGATATTGTCAGAAGGCTAGTAGTAGCCCAAAGCTGCAGTCACAGGGCCTACCTCATTCACCTCACTTCATCTCATCACGTAGGCATCTTGTCATCACACATCATCACAAGAAGGATGAACACAGTACAATGAGATATTTTGAGAGACCACATTCACATAACTTTTGTTACTGTGTATTGCTTTATTTTTCTATTTTACTATTAGTTATTGTTGCTAAATCTCTTACTGCACCTAATTTATGAATTAAACTTTATCATAGGTATGTACATATAGGAAAAAAAACAGTACATATAGGATTCAGTGCTATCTGTGGTTTCAGGCATCCACCAGGGGTCTTGGACCGTATCCCCTGTGGACAAGGGGTGATGACTGTAAGTGACCAGGAGTGAGTTGCTTCACCTCCTTCAGCCTCCGTTTCTAATCTGTTGAAATGGAAAAATAATAATACTGACATCATTGTGTTATGGTGAAAATCTATTGAGAAGAATCAAAGGAACTAATGCATATAATAGGCACTCAATAAAAATGCTAGCTTTCCTTTTACTTAACCTCATTAGCAAACATCTCTATTATGTAGTTAGTGTTCTCCTATCCATGTCAGGATTGGCATGACACCATGGAAGTCTTTCTGGTTTGTATTTCTCTCATGACTGCTTCTTCACATGATGACTTGGTTGGGTCTGAAGTCTGGGCCATGCACTGTCCTTCCCATGTCCCTTGGCCTTGGAGACCATCTGGTCCTATGCACAATGCCTCTTTACCACACAAGGTAGAACCCGCTCAGTCACTGTGCATTGGCGGCCTCTACACGGCCAGTCACTTGGCCCCAGCAGATCAGTCCCTGAGCTCTTGCCCTCCATCTACACATGCACTGTGCTAGTGTCTAGAAGCCACAGTGCTCCTTCTGGATGCCTCAGAGAGCCAGGCCAGATGGGCACCTTCCTCCTTGGATTTTTGGATTCTGTGTTGGATATGTTCCAGCATTCTTTCTACTTGGTCTCAGATACTCTCCACTTCATCTCCCCCATGCCACCTCTGGTTTTTCCTTATTGTAGAGGGTAGATGCGGGGCCTAAGGAGCAAGTATGGTTTGCTGACCACTTCCCCAACCAAGGGGCTGTTGGCAAGAGATATAGAAAGAGACAGAGTAAGGTGTCCACATCTTTTCTTGAGTTTGTGTCAGTGCTGTTTATGGTCACCAGTTTCTATTTAAGGAGTTACTTATCTATTGGGGGGAAAATGTTCCTTATTCTGTTTATTCTTTAAACAGAAACAGGTTTCATCACTTACGTCATAGCTATGTCTTCAATGTCCTAGTCATTTTTCTCTCTGGATCTTCTTAATTTTTCATTCATTTTCCTTCCTTCCTTTCTTTCCTTCTTTCACTCATGCCCTGGTCAAGCCAGTGAGAGAGTAAGCCCTGCTAAATTCTCATAGAAGGGGATGACTTTGAGCAGAGTGCTGTGTGGGAGAACGACGATGGCAGTGCCTCAAGGCCAGCAGCTCACAGTGGGATTTGTGTGATTTCTGTGATTTCTACAAGTCACACGCTAGCGGTAGTTGATTTTCTGTATCGTGCTTTGTGTCTATCTTCCTTCTGCTTCTTTTCCTTCCCTAACATGGTGTTTATCTCAATCCTTATTTTCCTGGCTAAGATTGCACTAAAAACTTGAGGAGAGGTTAGAAGGTGGGGTCCTGGTGGAAATGAATAGGAAGACTTGAAAACAAGTGCTGTCCTCTGTAGTGACACCTTGCGACTTAACATTGATGATTCAGGACATGGTCAGCGTGGTGAAACGTTCATTAGAAAGCAGCTCAGTTACTTTCACATTGTTATTGAAGTTCAGCCTCTGTGGCAATGTCTTTAGTATTTGCCTTATTTTTGTCTTTTGTATGTCCAAGAATGTTCTCGATGTATAGGGACCTGAATCAGGGTGGTCTCTGATTGAAAAGTCATAGACACTAGGGTAGAAGAAAATCTGGATTCGTACTCAGCCTATAGCACCTACTAGCTCTGTGAAGTTGTGCAAATCACTTAACATTCTTTTAGTCTTTGTTTCCTTATCTGTAACTTGGGGATAATACCCCCAGTTATTGTAATACTCCAGGTATTAAAGGATTGTTGTGAAAGTTAAGTGAGATAACGTCTGGAAAGAACTTAGCACAGTGTCTGGCATAGTGGTAAGTACCCAATAAATCCTGCTCCCTTCTCTCCCCAGCCTCACCTCCCCACCAGTTGGCCAGCTGTCTCTAATACAGCATCAGTGGAACTGTAAATACTTTCACTGTTATGTAATTGCTCGCCACCAGTCTGTGCTTTGATCACCTTTCTGCCCTCCTCCAGATCTATTCCTAAACTCAATTATGACTGTCCCTCTGGTATAATCTCCCTCTGCAGAGAGCAGTGAAAACCTGATGTTTAAAAAATCATTTTTCCATAGGAGAACTTAAAACCCCTGCTATGTCCTTATGAGTTATGTTTTCCTAATGGATTTATTGTTGACATAAAAATTAATATATTTGCATTTGGAGCTTCTTTTCTACAATAATCTTGACAGTAATATTTTCCTGATTTTCCAGACCTGTGATTTTTTTGTGTAGAAAATGCATTTTGTTGATTTGTCTAAATGGATGCTAGGCTTATAATTTTTTTAGATTCAATTTGATTATTTCTGGAGCTCAGGTTCCCAAAATACCAATGAGTCTTCAGCAACCTATATAGAAAATGTTATTTTCCTTCTCTGTTTCCTACTTATTTCAAGTTAGTGATGATTTTCAGACCCAGCAGTTCAAGACTTTTGTCATTCCTGTTGATAAATATGAAATTCCAGTGTGGTTCAACTTTTGAAGGTCATAGGGTTCTGCTTGCTTATCTCCATCTGCCTAGAACATTTCTTTCTTTGCACTGGTCCCAGCTCTCACCCCTACTGACCAGTCTATGGTCTACAGGCTATATTCTTGTCACTTTGTCTCTTTGAAATTGGGCAGTTTTATATGGAATTTGAAGGTGCTAATACAGACCTTTGAGTAATGGGAAGAGAAACAGTAGCTTCGTGAGATTATACTCTCTAATGTGAGAGTTTCACCTAAAAACAGACAGAAGAAGCTAGAGTTTTACCTAAAAAAAAAAAAGACAGAAGAAGGTACAGGACTGGTCAGATCTTCCCATGCAACTTACTGCTTGGGAAGGCAGAGATCTGATGTAGTTAAAAGCATAGGTTGGGCATCTGGCAGTCCCAGTTAGAATCCCAGCTCTGCCATTTATTAGCTGTGTAGTCTTGGCAAGTGACCTAATTTCTATACCTGTCACTTTCATTATTTGTAAAAGGGGAAGGCAGTATTACTTGCTTTGCAGAATTAAATGGGGCAATGATTTCTAAAATTATATGAGATATTATCTGGAAACAGCATAGTGTCTGGGACAGTACTGAGTGCCCAGTAAACCTTGGTCCTGTCTCTCCCAGCTTGCACTGAGTGCTGACCATCTCTAAAATCATATGAGGGATGCTGTAAATGCTGTACCACTATATGGTTGCTCTCATCTAATTCTTTCCTTCATTACCTTTCTGCCCTATGTCCCAGTTCCAATTTGTGAACCCAGAGTAAGTCTCTCTCTCTGGAGTAACCTCATTCTCCATGCAGAGCAATGATAAGTTAATTTTTTAGATGAATTACAAGTGCCTACAACAATGATAGTGATGGCAGTAGTGATAAGAATAATGTAGGAGTTTCTTACTCTCTTTGTCTTCTAGATGTAAGTTTAGGTTCCATGACTCCAGAGAGCATGACTGTCCTCTTCAGCCCTAAATCCCTCAGTTCCTGGGCCAGGAATAGTTGTTGAATGAGTGAGTCTGATATTTTGAGTAGCTTTGATTATGCCATTTAAGCTTTTTGATTTCTGCACAGTTAGTCCAAGTATTTATTGATTTGTATGTCCACTTCTCCTGTGACAGAATTTTGGTTTCTTCCTTTATGGACTAGAATTCTTAAATGTATGCTCATGTATCGAAAGATGGACAGCAATGACATGTTTTAACAAGTGTAAAATGTGGAAATGACAGGAAATAATGTTCTTGAAATATTAGTGTCTACACAGTGGGAAAAAAATCTAGTAGTTTGATTTTAAGGTTTGAGGACAGGGGTCCTGGGAAAAGTTCTAAGAATGGCGGCATCGCATTCCTTCCCACACTAAGCACATAACTGCATGGGTTTGGTTTCATTTCAGAAGTGGAGTGTTCACAGACACCAAGCATACCCCTGTAAGCTCAGCCCTAGGAGGAGAGCAGATAAACCTGGGGAGTCTTTCTAAGATGGCATTCCCCTGAGAGCTAAAGTAAATTTTTCCAAGCTCCTATAAATACTTTGAACAGACTATATAAAATTTCTTTCTTACCCTAATAGTGGTTATACATAAGATGTGGCACAATGACCTGGAAAAGCAAAAGCTCCATAAGGGTCAGATAGTCTATTTCCTTGGCAGTGTAAGGTTCATAAATTTTGAAGCATTGAAATTTCATGTAAACACCCCTGAGTTTGCTCTGAGGTTTCTTTTATCTGGAGAATACAAATGTGTCTCACGCTTTCCCTAACTGAGGAATGAAAATGTTTGAGATAAACAGCACATCTCTTGGAAGGCCAAGCACTTCTCTTGAGAAAATGCCAGTCCCATGTCCCTGTGGATGGGTTTAGTATCTGCAGAGGCATCAACTGTAATATTCTAGCTCTAACAGAGGTTCAGAGATTCCAGCCTCCTTCCATGTTCCCCGCCTTATTTCCAAGCTTTACTTTCCTTTAGGCAAATGGAACTGATAATTGATTTAATGTTTAAAAGTACTCTGTCCAAAAGTTCTTTTTATAGATCTAATCTCTATCCATCTCATTGTAAATTACAACCATTTCTATTAGGTGTGTTAATCCATTCAACATATAGAGCTCTTTGATTTACCAGGAGCTGCATGTGGAAACCAAAAGCAGAAAGTACACTAATTGTGACCACTTGCCAAATGCGTGGAACAGAAAATAACAGTTTTGCAGTTCAGAGGAAGGAGAGAGTGGAGCAGGAGGAATTGGAGCTGGGTCTTACAAGATGTTTGGGACATTGGTTAAGTCAAGAAAAAAAGGAGGGGCAGATGGGGTAGGATAAGAGTTATGAGGAAAAGCACAGAGATGGGAAGAAAATGAAGAGACCAATTTCTCTGGAATTGAGGCTTTGGAAACTAGAGCAGTTGGAGGTAAGTCTAGAGGCAGATTGGAACCAGTCTGTATAAAGCCTCAAATGCCATTCTAATGCCTATGGGCTCTACGTTATAGACCAGTGGTCTCTGAAGCCAGGCACTATGTAGGATCATCATTTGGGTATGGGAAAATATTTATTCCTTATCTAAAAAAAGAAATACTTTCATTAATATATTAAGTGTTTGACAATATTGCATATGTGTCATTTACGCATAAACATACACGTGTTGATGCGTGCTCAAAATTGCATCGCTGACAGAGATGCATATTCAAAAAAGTTTGGAGGCAGACTACTGCTGCAGATAGTAAGGACTGATTACAGATTTTCATGCAGCCAGTGACATGTTCAAAGCACTATTTTAAAAAGATGAATCTGGCGGCAGTTTTACAGAGTGGATTGGAGGCAACAGTTTGTGATTGCAGTGATTCAGAGGGCTTAAAGTATGGTATCTGCAGTGGGAATGGAAAGGAGGGGACATTTTGATGATCTTGTGCTTCCAATGATGAGGTTTGTCCTCAGCAAGAACACTGAGTGATCACTTTGGGAGCCAAGAACGGAGCAGTGCTCGAGAAGGATGGGGGTTTTGTTGTTGCTCAAAACTGATTTCAAACAATGTGTTGACCCTCCCGAATGTGTTCTGGCCTGAAAACCCAAACTTAGATGAAACCAAGAACAAAAAGTGTGGTTAATTATTGGTCAAAAACAAATTTGGGCGACCTCATAACTAATTTTATACACAAAGAACTGAAGAGAAAACCCCCTGACCATAACCCTAGAGAGGAGCACTTGCAAGAGTTCCCAGAAGCAGCTTCATGACGGCTCTTGCATATAAACAACTTGTGCTTCATGTCTGCTGCTTCGTCTTGAAGGGGGAGCCTGGAAATTTCCTCATCTCCGTTGCTTGTTGGAGATGTATTACTTTCTGATAACCCCTGATTCAAGCATAAACAGTTTCGTTCTTCTCACGCAGCGCCATCTTCACAAGAAATAAAATTTAAAGAACTATATTGCTGACTGTGAATTTGTAAGAGAAGTCTCAGTACTTGTACTTGACTTACCATCATTTTTTCAGACATCGTACTTTGTGTTTAACTCTTCCCCATTTGGATGTTTTTGCAAGGTAGAGCTCTTAACAGAAATGTGATTCAGAGTTCAAATCTATCATTAACCAGGCTTCTCAATTTCTCCTTGCAGATAAGAACACTCTAAATAATGATAGGGAAAAAGAAATAGTATGTTTAAAGATGCCAACTAGATCAGACTTGTGATCCCTACATGATGCTAACATAATCCTGGAAATATACTGATGGAAAAGCCCTACTATCAGGCAATTTAAATAAGAAAAATCAATTCACATATTTTAACTCTAGTCACGCATCAGAAATAAACTTAACATTTGTCTCGATAAAGTTAAAAAAAACACTACAGTTTCAGTGTGTGTTTGTGTGATTATTAGGGCTGAAAATGAATAGAATGTATCAAAACAAAGGAGATAGGATTAAAAGTTCCACACTAAGTAGAAGCGAATATTCCTACACACTGCTGGTGGGAATATAAATTGGTAACATTTCTTTAGGACATTAGTAACATGTCTCAAGCTCCTTAAAAATGTTTATATTATTTAGATTCGGTATTTCTACTTTTAATAACTTGCCCTAAGGATAAATATCTTAAGCATCCAATAATAAGGGAATAGCTAAAACAATTAAGAATCATTTCTTTGATTATTAATTATAGAAGATAAAGGCCATATATGCCATGATTTTGAGTGGAAAAAGTAGTATAAAACTATACATAAAATATCACTGTTTGCATGTACACATACTTGCATACAAAATTTATAAGGAAATATAGCAATATGCTTAGAGGTTATTTGTTTCCACTTGTTCATTGTTTTTCTTAGTTCAGTTTTTAAAAGGATATATATTGTCTTTATAATCAGAACAAATATCTAGTAAAAAATTAAAGAGAACTGTCGGAGTTCAAAATGCAAATACCTATAATTTAATACAGTTAGCTGCTGGAAAGATTTCTGTTGACCATAATACATTGATTTAATGACTTCTTTGACAAAAGCTGTTGTACTAAATTTTGACTAGACCCACCTGTGCTGCAAAAATAAGTAAATGCAATTGCAACTGAGGCTCATGTTGAAGTTGAAGCACATCTGATTATCTGGACAACTGGGATGGTTTTACCCGTGTTATTTGGGCTTTGGTTTCACAAAAAGAGCATATCTTACCAACTTTCTGTGAACCAGGAGGCACTAATATGCTTTAGATTAAATGAAAAGGCAGTAGCTTTTATTTATATTTATATAAATGTAAGTAGGCATTCATTCATTCAGTCAGTCAGCCAATAAGCATTTATTCAGCACTTGTTAAATCTGGACCAGGATTATGAAAAACAGAAATGTGTCAGTCTCAGAAAATTAATGTCCTTTAAGTGTGGTTGAAAGTGAAAAGAGAGGTTCGGATGAAGTTCTAGAGGAACATTGAGAAAGGAGTAGCCAACTTTGCCCTAGAGTTAGGGGAGCTTTCCCAAAGAAAGTAAAATTAGAGATGGGCTTTGTTGAGTGAATAGGAGTTTGCCAGATGGAAAAAGTGCAGTGGCATTCTAGATAGGAAGAAGATATACAAAGAACCAAATATCTGAGCCAGCATGGCATGTTCAGGGACGGATAGGAAATGTGATGTGGCTGGAGCTTAGGAGGAGAGGCAGAAGCAGGAGATGAGGGTGAGAAACTGGGTTAGGGCCAGAAATGGCCTTCACGCACTGGTAGTCACTGTGCTTTTGCTTCAGCAATGATTAATTGTGATTTTCCTGGCTAATAGAATCCTAATCATTATAATGAGGTAGGACTGTTCCTTTTGAATTATGGAAATTATAACTGTTATGACCCGTTCCACAAACACAGGTTATAAATATGATCACATCTCTTTAATCGCCTTTACAGTTAATCATTCAAGCCTCCACAGTCCTTATTAGCAGGAAGTCTATTATCTCCTTTTGAGGTCCCTCCCGCCACCTCCAGATTGCCCGTTAATCCCAGGACTTTACTTGGGCCGAATAGGCCAGTCTCCCCTCCAAAACCTGCAGCCGGAGCCACCTGTGACTGCTGTGCGTGGCATTGTTTGTACCCCTGAGTCACAGCGGTGCTCATTTTGGGCAACAAGATTGCAACTCTTTGTTTACATTCTCATCTTGATCTATTACTCCCTAAACCATAACCTCTGTGCCAGGGTGGCTGGATCTGGAGGATCCGGAGTTGGCCACACGCTAGGCTGGAATCAGCCCTTCCCCTAGAGCCCTGGGTGACTGTGTTGAGTCACCAGCCCAGACTTCTCCCTTCATCAGGGTCACTTCATTTCAGTTGTTTCCAGGACTTTCTGTGTCCCAGGACCTTAGTCATTGTCACCCTGACCCAACAGGTCTCTCGTCCCCAACCCCCAATCCAAGGAGGTGGGTGAGGACACTGGGGCTTTCCTCCCAGAAGGCCCTAGGCTCCTTTTACACACTGATTTGCCTCCTGCCCAGTGCCCATTTCCTCTAGATGACTCAGAGGTAGATGGAATATACAAGATGGAATATAAAAATCAGGTTAGGGGGTGCCTGAGTGGCTTAGTTGGTTAAGCCTCTGACTTTAGCTCAGGTCATGATCTCACGGTTTGTGGGTTCCAGCCCCACACTGGGCTCTGTGCTGACAGCTTGGAGCCTGGACTCTGCTTCAGCCTACTAGCGCTCTCTCTCTCTCTCTCTCTCAAAAATAAATAAACATTAAAACAAAAAAAACTTAAAAAAAAAACAGGTTATTGCCCTGCCCCAAGACCCCCCAAAAGTGCCTAATTGCTTCATATTTACATAACTAAGACACCAAATGATTTTTCCAAGAACAAAAGATCTTCAAAGTGATTTTCTGTTCCTGCCTATAAAGAGAAGTAGTTATAGTTTATTTCACTAAAATAATCAGTGTTCAACAATGACCCTATTAAAAAAACAAAACAATGATAATGTGCTTATATACCATATGACAAATTATGTAACTTGCATAAGGTGGAAATAGGTCTTGACCACGAAATCCATCTGTTTAACCACTATGCTTACAGCCTCTTCTCATTCAATTTAGATGCTAATGTGTCATTTATCTTATAACTCAGATATTATGTTAATTAAGTTTATTGCAGGGGTAGAAATCTCTAAATGTAAGCACTCTCCTGAACTATTGATAAAAGAGAGCTGGGCAACAAGTCTATTTATGAACTAGTGCATTTATATGGAAGATAGGTATACAGCATTTACTCTAAGAGAAAGTTGTGTTTTCTCTGCAAAGTTAGGTCAAAGAAGGGAGAACAGTACTCACCCATAGTTTCGGAGGGATTGAAACTGAGCAGTAAGTGAACATTTGAGTTGACACATATTGTTAACAAGTAGCATTCTTTAGAACTCCTGATATGGGAAAGCTATCTACAAGGTTGGATTAATGTGAGTTGATTTTGCTTTGCCCCACTTGGCGCAAGTGTAGGACAGTCAACTGACCTTTCAACTGATCAGTTTAATGAAAGTCACCTCTCAGCCTTCTCATCTTCAGGTTTGATAAGAATGAAAAACAAAGTCCACCAGATGGTTTTTACCTTTTCTCCTAGGTACTATTTTCCCATTTGCATTATTATTTTCCTCAGTAAAAATTAAAGTGAAAATGCATGTATATCATATTTCATAAACAAGACAACATTCTGACACAATATCAGCACTTTATGTTTTTTTAAGAGGGAAACCATATGCTGTAAAATGTGTGCTATGCTATCTGGAGTTCTTAACAGAAATTCCAGGAGGGTAAGAAATCTCTGAGAAGTTTCTGTACATCCAAAGGGGAATGAGTTGTCTGTCTTCTGACAAAACCTCAATGACACCTGACTCCTAGACCGCTGAGACCAGAGTCCTACCACTCACCTCCATTTGTAAGACTTTCTTTCCCGTGCTTGCCTGGGGCCAGTGCTCTGCCAGGGCCAGGGCTGTGAGTCAGGATGATATTGAGCTATTTGTTTACCCCATCTCTACAAAATCATACCCCTACATACCAGTTCATATCACTATGTTGTCTTGCTATGGGTGATCTTGCTTTATTATTGTTGTTGTGGTTATTTTATATACTTAGAATTCTTTCTTAGCTTTTAAATCTAGTTTGGATTTGAGATGCACAAGGAAGGAAAAGTAAAATAAAAAACAGAGAGGGAGGCAAACCATAAGAGACTCTTAAATTCAGAGAACAAACTGAGGGCTGCTGGAAGGGAGGTGGGTGAGGGGGATGGGTTAAATGGGTGACGGGCATTAAGGAGGGCACTTGTTGGATGAGCACTGAGTGTCTTATGTAAGAGATGAAACACTGGGTTCTACTCCTGAAGCCAAGACTACACTGTATGTTAATTAACTTAAATTTAAATTTAAAAAAAATAAAAATTAATTTAAAAAAAGAAAAAGAAAAATGATAAACAGATATTCTTATATCAGCTTTATTCAGTTTTCATATTTTTCCGGTTCTTTGACTTTATTCAGAAACTAAGAATTCCGGTTGACCCTTACTTCTAAGAAGTGAGGAACCCATTCCTGTCTTTACTTAGATTTGGATATGCTCTATGTTGTGTTGAGGAAGCATTCCACACTGAAAGAGGGTATGCATTTTTCTACAAGTTAGATGAGGTTTTTCCACTGGCTGAGTACACACTCTGAATAAACAGAGATATTCTCTGGTTCCTAAGGATGAGGAATGAGGACTGTGCCTCTTTCCTGGCTTTCCCACAAGATCTCCCTGGTGATTACTGGCCCAGACTAAGAAGTTGTGGGCAATCATATAGAAAGAAGCTAACTAACAATTCTTGAAGACCTACTATGTGCCAGGGACCATGCTTGATACATATTTTCCTCGTCTCATTCAATTTTCTTAACAATCCTATGAGGCAATGACCATTTTCCTTACTGTACAGATGAAGAAACTGAGGCCCAGAGAGATCAGGTAACTAGTCTGAAGTCATGGAGACGAAAGTAGAAGGGCAGGGACTCAAACGATACTTACTCAGATTCATGGCCAGCCTCTTTCCAGGCCCCGCATTCCCCGTCTGCGGACTTGGGTGGCTTGGGGGTCCAAACCCCACACTAGGAGCAGAGTCCAGTCATTGAATGAAGTCACGCATTTGTCTTAGGTTTAGAGACAGCCAGAATATCAGAGTAGAGACTTTGGAGCTCAGTCAGGCCATGTGCTTACCACTGCTTTCCTAACCTCTTCTGTCTGGCCCTTCGCTTTGAACACAGGGCAGGCCCTCGTGTTCCGTGCTGATGGGAACTGAGCTGCTTTCTCAGGGGCTTGAATGAGGCTCCGTGTGTCTTTTTAGAGCCAGCTTTACATCAACAGCTATGCTCCTGTTGTTTGGAGACCCTAGCATTCCTCATTTCAACTGATTACTTCTTTATTATCTTAATATAATATCATTGGCCATCTGGCCGATTTGAAATGGGAAGGAGACTAATACCGTACAATAATGACTTTCAGGTGGAACACCAAGTCTATAGGGATATTCAGAAAAAAGCACTTAGCATTCAGAAAAACGATTTTTTCTAACCTGTGCTAACTGTCCTTTTATCCTTATTTAGAGAATTCCATCATTTTAGTAATTTGGTACTGTTTTGCTGGTAGGTGCAGAGATAATGTGAAAAGAAAATATTTTTTTTTCCTTTTTATGGATTAACAAATGTTCAGAATTTTTACTTGTAGTACTTTATCCTCTCCTATTTTTTCTATGTTGCAAGCAAAGTGTCATTTGATTTAAAGTGACATCAAGCAGGGGCTCCTGGGTGGTGCAGTCGGTTAAGCGTCCGACTTCAGCCAGGTCACGATCTCGCGGTCCGTGAGTTCGAGCCCCGCGTCAGGCTCTGGGCTGATGGCCCAGAGCCTGGAGCCTGTTTCCGATTCTGTGTCTCCCTCTCTCTCTGCCCCTCCCCCGTTCATGCTCTGTCTCTCTCTGTCCCAAAAATAAATAAAAAACGTTGAAAAAATAAAAATAAAATAAAGTGACATCAAGCACATTTCTTTTAGCAAAACCAAAGGTGGTGATCTTTAGATATACCAGTTAGACTTCTTCCCGCAATGGTTGACATTTGTGCTTTGAATCTGAGAGGCTAATTTAACTCTGGAACAGGCAGTGGGCACTTCAGGATTCCTTGTCAGCAGGCACCTGAATGCCTTTGAAAGAACTTGCTGTCTGAGTATTTAGATGCCCCTTCTCTCTAAGGGTACAAGTGTGCATTCTGTGCCTAGATACACATTATGAAGTTTCATAGTTCATTTATTAAATGTCTGCCACATGCCAAGCACAGAATTGTCTTCCATACATTATCACATTTCATTTCATCCTCACAACCATCCCATGAAAGAGTTATGGGATAGGCATATAGTATTCTCTCCACTTTTCAGATAAGGTTGCTGAAGTTCAGGTAGATCGATTTCCCAGTGGTTGCACACAGCTAGTGCCTAATGATAGCAGGGTTCACCAGCTCTGCCTGCCGTTTTCAACTGTAACAGCTTGCCTGAGAGTGAGCTAGCTGGAGAGTTTTAGGAGATGAGGCTGAGAAAGTGGTGGAAGGCTTTGAATTTTATTCTAAGTGACACCCCAGGGTTTGGATTCATTTATCCGTTCCTTACCAATTTATTGGGTACCCAAGGTGTGCCAAGCAGGTTGGGCACAGAGGGCATCACAGTGAATCAACAAGCTTAACCTTGTCTTCCAGAAGCTTATATTCTGGCTGTTGGAGGTTTTGAGCAGAGAAATGACATGACCCAGTTTCAGTTTTACAGGGGCCGTCTGGCTGCAGGAGGAGTAGCTTGGGCAGAAGAGGGTGGGGCTCTGACCGCCATGCTAGCAGAGGTGAGAAGCTGGGCTCTCGATGGACTTAGAAGAACGCAGCAGTGGCATTTTCTGAGCAATTGAATATAGACACTGCTCGCCCAGGCTTTAATGGGAACTCAGGTCAGCCTACATGCTAAACCTGTATTCTTTTAATTATGTTAAAATGCTCAAGTGTAAAGTGGCTTCACAACAATATTCAACTTAGTGGAAAATGTAGCACCCATTCACTCCTTAGCACTAGGCTTATGAAAGGAGAATACTTGTTGGGGCCAGGAGGAGGCGGGTCCTGGCTCCCTTCCCCAGGAGCATTTATCATCCTGGCTGCAGCTGGCCAGGCTGTTCCCTTGAAGGCCACATGCCTGGGTGGCAGCACTTGTGTGGTTACACTGGAGATTTGTAGCGTGCCCGTCTCACTGCCCCTCCAAGTCCTTCCCTGTGGCTCCCCTGTGGTGAGGCAGGTGCATAGATCCTCTTAATAAGAGTCAAGCCCACGGGGCGCCTGGGTGGCGCCCTCGGTTGGGCGTCCGACTTCAGCCAGGTCACGATATCGCGGTCCGGGAGTTCAAGCCCCGCGTCGGGCTCTGGGCTGATGGCTCAGAGCCTGGAGCCTGTTTCCGATTCTGTGTCTCCCTCTCTCTCTCTCTGCCCCTCCCCCGTTCATGCTCTGTCTCTCTCTGTCCCAAAAATAAATAAACGTTGAAAAAAAAAATTTAAAAAAAAAAAAAAAGAGTCAAGCCCAGCTTCTTGTTGTTCTGTCACGGTTATTTCTCTCAAATGATATTAGAAGGTCCAAATCGGAACAGGTTTTAATTCTTGGTCACAAAATGAGACTTTTAGCATATTGTGTTCCCATTTTTTTAAGTTTGGAAAACAGATATCCTTGTAGTTAACTTTTACTGAGCAGACACTGTCACTGAAAAATGGTCCTAGATGTGCCAGATCTTTAATAACTCCAAGACAGAAATTTGTATTTCCCAAGTCGATGAAATTGTCACCGAGCTGTTTGTGAAGCAATAAGGTAAATAAAATGTCATCTGCATGCAATTCATTTTCATTGACCTGAAGCGAATGACCTTGTATTTCCAAATAGTAAAGGAAAATGACCGTGGGTAACCATTAACACGGTATCTGCTCTGCAGCCATCATGTCACTGAGAATAGCACGGACAGCTTGTGGATTTAGACTAAGGGGCAACCCCCTTCGCACCTGATCTTGAAGCAGAGCCAAATGATTGGGTTTCAGTTAGTCATTGGAAGACTCCCTGATCTGCCTAGAGTCCTGCTGACTGCATCTTCTCTATGCAATCTAACATTCCACTGACCTTGGCCTTCCACTGGGTCCTGCTGGGCAGGTTGTCCATTCAGGATATGATTAGAAGCTCTCACTTCTGGCCTGCAGGCAGCACTTGTACAACCCCTTTCTCCATTAGCCTGCCCTGGAGATCAGCCCTGAGGGCGCTTCTTTGCTGTGTCAGCCACACTCTAAATCAGGCAGCCACCTCAGCAAGAGATGAATATGCGTACCTCTGAGTTCCTCCTGTCTCCAGAATGCAGATGAGGGGCCTTGCCATTTTGAAAAAATTTTAAATCACCTGAAGGATCACTTGTTTTATTTTATTATTTTTCCCAGGGTTGCGACCAAAGAGGACTCTGCGTTTGGTGCTCTGGACTGCAGAGGAACAAGGTGGAATCGGTGCCTTCCAGTATTATCAGTTACACAAGGTAAGGAAGTAGCCACAGGTTGCTGGGCATTTGCGTGTTTAACATTAGTGTAAATAAACCGGAAGCATCCGCGCTTTTGGTTGAAAAATTCCCTCTATTGTCCGGAAGACTCTCAACAATTCTTTGTGGTAGGCTGACCCCAGCAAACGCCCCTTGCAAAAGCCTTCATCCAGTCCTACGGCAGAGAATGCACTGGTGAACCGAGGGTGCTATGTTGTAGACCTGAGGGCTTCTCTGTTTCTACATCAGTCTGTGACCGTAGAGGAATTCCACCTGCCACGCTGCCATTTTCTTAAAGCCTCTCTGGTTCAGCTATTTCTTGTGTGCCAGAGAAACAGTAATAGGTAAGCATTTCCTCTCACCACTGAGCCCTCTCCCATACTTGTATGCCCTAAATCCTCCTGGATTTAGAACCAAACGCGGGGGCCTAGAGCCAGCCAGGAGCATCGATAATGGCAGTGGGACTGGCAGCACCTCAGACCAGGCTATGTGGAAGACAGCTTGGTTTGACACTGACTTTAATAAGGCAAAAGTGAAGCTTGAGGCAAGAAGGTGATAGTGGAAGATGATGATTAGAAATACAAGACCGCGGTGAAGATGGGGGACAGGGAGATTAATGTCAAGAACAACCGTTGAGAGAGGGCAAAGTGTACAAGCTCAGAGATACTCTGGAGCAAATCAAATGTTAGTTCAAAGAGGAATTTCCAAATCAGTGGGTGAGCTGCTGAACAGTGATGGGCAGAGGAGCAGGGTCTGGTCTGCTGCTGCTGGGTTGTTTTTCCTGCATTTCCGGATTACGAGGAACAGATTTGCAAGCTTAAATGATCAAAATCAGAGAAAGGTTTGTTTTTTGAATTTTGTTTATACCCTTTGGGATCATTTACAGAGTCAGTCTCTATAACCCTACTTCAGTTAGAACTTAAGAATAATGAGCTAAGGGGCATGAATTTGGCCACTGAAGATAGTTATTTACTGTACAAAGGAAAACCATGCTTTATGCTTAACGCTTTTACCACTTCAGTTCTTTTGGCCTCGAGTGATCCTGGAGAATCAGATTGTTCCAGATAAGTGTCCTTTGGTTGGTGGGTCAGTAGCATCATCTTCTATGTGTTGTGGTTGACTAGAACTCCAGATGAGAGCTATTCTAGATTCAGCAACGTTCATTTAATATAGCGTCCCGCCTACTATGCTTCATGCATTAGGTTAGGCGCTAGATTTCATGTCATTAAACAAGCCACCCGAAACTTACAGAGACTGCAGTATAAAGGACACCAACCACTGAACTTCAGTCATACAATCATGTGTGGAGTGTTCTGATAAAGTACTGATGGCAGAGACAGGAAGCTCACCTAACCTGCCCACGGAGAGCATTCAGGATAGGCTACAGGGCAGAAATGACATCTAACCAGAGACTTCAGGACTGAATAGAAGTAAGCTAAGGAAAAGGAGTTGGTAGGGGGGAGGTGGGTACTTGGCAGTGGGAACCGTATGTGTGAAGGCTGGAGGTAAAGACAGCACCACACGCACACTGAGGAAGGGGAAGGGACTCAGAGTGGTCGGTGCACGGAATGGAAGCTGCAGTGGTCAGAGCACACAGTAGAGAGGTAAACAGGGGCCTGAACAAGAAGGACGTATACATCATGTTTACAAGTTCACACTTTATCTTTGTTTTTCAATATCATTTTTTTAATTAACATCCAAATTAGTTAGCATACAGTGCAACAATGATTACCTTGAGGCGACAAGAGTAACTGAATTATTTTTAAGGAGGCGCTTTTAGCTTCTATACACCTTCTATACACCTTGGACTCTATAAGCAACATAATACCTAAGAACTGGTTTGAAGCACATTTATTCTTGATAATATATTCTACTCAAAGAAAAAAAAATTGGATTTAAACTGCAGTGGATCTGGCTTGAACTTTCCTCAACCGCTGAAATTCCTTCAATCTGAAATAAGGTTTATTTCTCTGTAAGGTTTTGAGTTTCACTGTAGCCTACTAAAATACATGGATAAAATCAGAAATGACTTGATTCTAAGCTTTTAGGAGGTTAGCAATATATATATATATATATATATATATATATATATATATATGTATATATATATACACACACACACACACATTTTTTTCCAGAGGACATGAAATCACATTAACAGAACTGGTTTATCTTGACAGTATCCATGTTGCCTCTCTACAAAAGTCTATATATTGGTGGCTGGTCTGCTTTGCATTTTCAGGGATGAAAAGAAATTCTAGAAAGGGAGACATAGGTGTTTTATTTATAGATATCTCTTTATCTCACCTTTAAAAAACATTCTGCATGTTTATATGATATAGCCAATTTCAAAGGACTTATTCTGTATTCTCATGATTAACATATTGAATGAGGCATTGCCAACAGCATTATCATTTCTGGGGTGGCTGAGTTTAACTTTAAATAAATGTAATAAGGAAGTCACAAATCAGAGAGGACAAATGATATTGTCTTTAAACTTTTCTATGGCATTTTTTAATACCAGAAAATAGTCAAACAATGTCCGATTCACTCCAGCTATAACAGAGAGATCCTCTGTTCTAACTAAGGTTATGATAGCTGCTGAAATAAATAAGCCCTATAATTTCAGTGCCTTAACATAATGAAGATTTATTTCTTGCTCATTTAACATCCAATCTACAGGAGGGTTCCTCTCCACATAGTCATTCAAGGATCCAGGCTCAGAGACTCTTCAGCAACATGGCTCTCAATATTGCCTTGAGCATCAATATATATCTAGCTGGCAGTCAGATGGAGAATGGAGAGGTTTTATAGGACAGTTCTGGAAATGGATGTGGAAAAGCAGAGAGTTTATGTTTGCTTAACTGAAGTCTGAAAAGATCTTTATCCTCCACTTAACATGGTTCTGTCTAAGAGAAAGCTAGTACTAGGTGGATGTAGTAAGTTATATAACTGTGTTGTTTTAATTCTTGTGAAGTAGAAATAATGAAAGAAAACAAGTAAAAGAACAGGGATATCAGTAAACAATTACTTGACAAAAGTTTCTATTTTATATTAAAGAGAATGCTATATCCTATAAATCACAACTGGCAGACAAGGGAACATAGCCTTCTTCCTCCCACATTAAACCCACCAAAACACTGGAAGTATGAGCATAGAATGGTCACCACAGCTCAACTTTCCAAGGCCTTGTTCTTGCCTTCTCCCCTCCAATAAGAAACTCAATCCACTACTGGCCTTCAGGAGAACTGCTTCTAGTCTTTGTTCTGCCACTAACTGAACATGAGACCTGAATAATGAGTCCTTTAGCCTCTTGGAGACTCAGTTTCCTCAACTCAACTTATTGAAGTTTATCTTCCCTTCTCAACCCTCACAGTGTAGAGAGACTCTCGTATCATAATTATGCTTTGCTCTATTGAGAACAAAGTATTATTTACAATTAAAATGTACAATTAGGCATGCCCTTCTAAGATCTAGTGTTATTGTCTGTGAGAAAACAAAGGCAGTGTTACCTTCAGCAGCACAGTTGGAGATCAGTAAACTTCTATTATTGAAAATTTACCCTACAACAGACACTCTAGCCTGAAGGAAGTATAACCATCATCCCTGTCACACTTGTTCCTCCTTCATTATTGTTTCTATTAATGATAGTGTCATCCTCCCCACTACCAAGTATCAAAATGTCACTGACACCTTTCCTTCCTTCCTCTTCCTTGTAGTCCATATCTAATAAACAGTAAAGCCCCATTCATCCTACATTTTGTCACTTTTGATGAATCTCTCATTTCTATGCCCCCTGCCTTTTCTTTAGTTCAGGCTTTCCATGATACCCACCAAACCAAGATAATCTTCCAGAAGCCCGGCTCGATTCAGACAAACCCTCTGTCTCCAAACCTTCAGTTGTTCCCCAGCACTAATAGAATCTAGCCCAAATTGGGGCTCTTGAGTCTTAGTTGGTTAAGCATTGACTTTGGCTCAGGTCATGATCTCACAGTTCGTGGGTTTGAGCCCCGCATTGGGCTCTGTGCTGACAGTTCACAGCCTGGAGCCTGCTTCGAATTCTGTGTCTCCCTCTCTCTGCTCCTCCCCTGGTCGAGTCTGTCTATTTCTCTCTCAAAAATAAATAAACATAAAAAAAATTAAAAAAAAAAAAGATTCTAGCCTAACTTGTTTAGCTTTTTGGTCTTTGTGGTTCTCCATGCCATGGTTTCCCACCAGTCTTCTCCAGTGTCCTCTAGTCTGACAAGAAGGAGTGGTTCCTTACACATCCCACACTGGCCTTTCTTCATATCAGTAATCATACAGTTTTTCTGCCTTGAATTCTCTTCTTTCCATCTCTTACATGTTTTACAAGGATGAACTCAAAGGCCCTCTTTCCCACAGCACATTCTCTGACTAGGGGCGCCTGGGTGGCTCAGTCAGTTAAGCTTCGACTCTTGATTTTGCTCAGGGCATGATCTCATGACCCTGAGATCGAGCCCTACCCCACATGGAGCCTGCTTGGCATTCTCTCCCTCCCTCTCTCTCTGCCCCTCCCCCATTTGTGCTCACACATGTGTGCACGCTCTCTCGCTCTCAAAAAATAAAAATAAATTTAAAAAATTAAATGGAGCGCCTGCGTGGCTCAGTCAGTTGAGCGTCCAACTTCGTCTCGGGCCATGATCTCACAGTTTATGGGTTCTAGCCCCGCACTGGGCTCTGTGCTGACAGCTGAGAGCCTAAGCCAACTTCAGATTCTGTGTCTCCCTCTGTTTCTGCCCCTACCCCACTTGCACTCTGTCTCTCTCTCTCTTTCAAAAATAAACAAATGGTAAAAAAAAAAAAATAATTAAAAAAAGAGCATTTTCTGACTAACTCTTCAACCCCTGATTGAACATAATCTTTCTATCCTTGAAATAAATATAACACCTGACCTAGACATTTCTAAGAATGTGGAATAATTTCTAATCTACAGGAAAGAAGGAAGGAAGGAAGGAAGGAAGGAAGGAAGGAAGGAAGGAAGGAAGGAAGGAGGGAGGGAGAGAAAAATGCAAGAAAGGGAGGTAAAAAACAAAAGAAGTCAGAGTCTTCGGCCATAAGGACCTTGCATTCTACTTAAATATTAATTTTAAACTCACACATAAAAAATTTAGTATAACAAACAATATATAATAAGGTTCGAATTTATGTACTAAAAGTATCTTGCTTTTACAAAGAATTCTATCCCTGACAGGGTGCTGAGTGCTATAAAGGCTTAGCACTTGGATGGATGGAAAGGAGTTAAGAAAAGGGAGAAATGGGGCGCCTGGGTGGCTCAGTTGGTCAGGCGGCTGACTTCAGCTCAGGTCATGAACTCACACAGTTTGTGAGTTCGAGCCCCACGTCGGGCTCTGTGCTGACCGCTCCGAGCCTGGAGCCTGCTTCAGATCCTGTGTCTCCCTCTCTCTCTGCTCCTCCCCTGCTCACACTCTGTGTCCCTCGGTAGTAAATAAACATTTAAATTTAAAAAAAAAAAAAAAAGAAAAGAAAAGGGAGAAATGGCTATGACTTGTTGGTCATGAGGAAGGCTCCTTGAGGAATATGTGGGTTTGAGTGAGTAATCAGGAAGAGGAAAATTAGAACCCTACTCTCCTTTATATTGGTGATGACTAAGACCCAAGGTATGTCTTTGGCTCCAGTGTAGGTGATATCAAAGAGGAACGGAACGTTTATTTGGGGAGGACCTATTTTGGTAATTGCAAAATAAAAGATTTGAACTTTTAAAATAATTTTCCTTTTATGGTGTAGTTATGGTTATTAGTGATCATTATCAGTAAGGGACCAAAAATCTGTGGCTCCAGGCCAAATCCAGCCTGCCACCTGTTTATGTACAGACCTCAGGCTAAGACTGTTTTTTACCCCATTAGCCGACTACGTGACAGAGACTATACATGGCCTGTAAAACCTAAAATATTAAATTTCTAACCCTTTACAGAAAAAGTTTGCTGACCCTTAATCTATATGATAAAAAATATAAAAGATTTTATATTATTATTTCCATACAACAATTTATGTATGGCTTTTTATGACCTAAAAGATAATTTTATTAATTTTGCTTGGAACCAATTAAGTATTCTTCAAGAAGACATTATTATAATACTAGAAATTTACAGGTTCTGTCCTTTGTTCTATGCACTCTTTTTAGGTATTTATTTGATAGTAAAGTTGGCTATGTAAAAATGAAATAAAAATAGAATGCAGAAAATATTTTTCCTTCTTTTTGTTACTCAGAAGAATTCCTTCTTCCTCTTCATATAATCTTTTTAACAGTGAAAGTTCTATAAAGGCTATTTTTTTTTTAATGTTTATTTTTTTTTGAGAGAGAGAGAGAGAGAGAGAGAGAGACAGAGCACAAGCAAGGGAGGGGAAGAGAGAGAGAAAGGGAGACAGAATCCAAGGCAGGCTCCAGGCTCTGAGCTGTCAGCACTGAGCCCTACATGGGGCTCAAATCCATGAACCATGAGATCATGACCTAAGACGAAGTCAGACACTTAACTGACTGAGCCACCCAGGCGCCCCTATAAAAGCTATTTTAATGGACACATGTAGCTAAACTTTTGTACAATGAAAGTAAAATTAATATTAACTATCCTTTTCTTAGGAAATACATCTTGGTTTACAGTGTACTTTTATCATATACTCATAGAAAATATAAAATTAAAGTGATTTAAAATTATATGGTGAAACTTATTGCCAAACTAATTTTCAAAATTTTAATCAGATTAATAGTTACCTTTACTTCATAGTTTATTTTCTTATGAAATATTAGCTAAATTGTAATAATTGCTAACCTTACTAAATTGTTGTGACATATGTGAGGCTATTTGTGGTTCGTGTATAGATTTTGAAATTCATGTGCAACTCTATTACAATGTCTAAAACACTCTTTTCAAGAAAAACTTTGGCTCAAAAAGGTCTATAAGCATTTTGGAGGAGGTAACTAAATAAAGTACTTCAACCAGGAAATGAATTTTTTACTATATTTTGGAGTCATCTAGAATAGAAATAATCCTGAGGGTTCATCCAGCATGCCCATAACAGTTCGTAGCAGAAAGTCCTATAAAGGACATCTACATATTTTTCTCTTATTAAAAAAATGCTACTTCACATATTTTGATAAGTTGTAAAATGTTCTCTTCCAGATCTAAAGTTTCTTCCACTTTCTTTCTTCACATTAGTAAAGGAACATGAGAATTATTTATATGCATATTGCTTGTGCTTTATGTAATTGATTTTTGAAACTAACATGTTTTTCATGCTAACAGTGTTTTACTGAGGTAAAATTAGCATTCAGTAATAAAATGCACGGATCTTAAGTACATAACACAATATATTTAGCAAATGTATACCCCTGTGTAACCATCACCCAGATGGATATAGAGCATTCCCATTACCTTAGGAAGCTTCCCTTTCCGATCAACTTTGGAATTAGAAAATATTATAGATGATTTTATTTAACCTTCAAATCAGTGAATAAAATGAGTGTTGTCCCGATGCCATTTGCCTAATCTGCTTTTCGTGGGAACCATGTTACTTTCTTCTCTACTCTTGGAAGGAGAGCATAATGTCATTTCTCATGTCCTGAAACGTACAAAAGAGGGAAAAAAAAATCCTAGAATAGATTCAACTAGATTTCTGGCATTTTTTAATCTTTTCCATTTTAAGCAAAAATATCTGTCATAATTATAATGAGTAAGGTAATCTAGCCTTGAAAAAGCCTCATTACACAAGGTAATCAAATAAAATAGATTGATATGTTCCATTCTGGCATAAAAAATATTTTAACCTTTTCCTGATTTATTGCACAAACTACTGGCAATTGAATTATAGGGATTATGAACACCGCTGTGTTCTGGTAGTCATTAATTAGGGCTATATTTTAAGTAGGCTTTATTAAGTGAGGGAGGGGATGTATGATCATTATAAATACAGCATTTTACCCTGACTCTCGCCAACTCTAAAGCAGAAAAATTTGGAATGAATGTGTATGGTATTTTGTCAGAATTTCTTGTGTTGCCGATGCCAAGGAACAAAATTTCCTCCTATGTAAAAATACAAAAATCCTAGCTTCTTGTAGTCGTGGAGTTCTTGCCAACTTCTCAACCCTAATTAGATTCATGTTTCATTCTAAAGTAAAGGGATATGGTAGAAATGCTTGTGAGACTTCTTTATGGTAGCTGTGCAAATGGGTTTACTTAGGCAATTTTATTTCACCAACCCTATCACCTCTATATAATGTGAATATAGCTTGGGTGACACTGCCAGAGTGGGAACAGTTTTGTGCTCATCTGCAGCTCTGGTTATAAAAATAATAGACTTTATATACCCATTCAGCATAATTGTGTCTGGACCGTGTCTCCAGTGCGGCCTTCCTTACATCGTTAATGTTCCATGCAGTATAGACGTACTAATCACAGGTTATTGTCTCAATCGTTACTGCTGGGCTTTTATGCATCCTGTGTTTTTCTTCCAGTGCCTTCCAGTGCCTATGTGTTTGCATTAGTCAGTCAAGCACACCACAAAATTGGTTTAAATTTCATTTATCTCAGTGTGTCGTTGGTCTGGAGCCCCTCATAGTTCCAACATTCACATAATTTCTACAGCACACCTGGGAGCTCTTTGGGGTCTTACTAGAATTTATGAATCAATTTTTTTTAGTAAAGTGAAAGGGCTGTCTTTTATATTTGTTTGCTCTCTCCTGTGTAGATTCCATTATGACTATGGGGCTTCAGAATCCTCTGAATACTATGTGTAGTATTTATATATAGATGTATGTCAGCCTAGGCAGAAATATCAAAATATTCCCTTTGATATTAGAGAATCTCATTATGTCACCTTGTGAATGAACATGAGTAGGCTTTGACTTACCTCTTTCCTTTATTTCTTTAGAAAGGATCCTTCTTAGCTGGTTTTTATTAAAGGAAAGGAAAGAAAAGGAATAGTTTAAAGTAAAAAGACTGGCTGTGCCAACTAGTTCTGACTCTCCCATATTCTTTGGGCGGCAGGACTTTGTCTACAGTTGTGGGGCAATATTTACCATATAACACCTTATGGTTTCAGATCACAGTGAAGTTTGGCTTGCGTATTGGTTGTAGCTCTATACATGTAAAGAACAGTATTCTGACTTATTCACTACCATTGGTAACCCAAATAAGGCAACTACACTTTTAAGGTTGTTCTGAGAACATTATGCCAAAACACTGAGGTCTATTGTGACTTCTCATGGCTGGCATCTTATCTCATTTATTCTGCATTCCTGAAACTGTGAAGGACTTCAGTTTGCATCCAGACTACTTTGCCAGCTTACTAGAGGTTGCCAATGAGGTACAAATAGTTTCTGCCTCAGTGCCTCCCTATTGCCAACTGGGTCATGATCTGACCCAGAAGGACCCATAGCATATTTGGTGCATGAACTTTCTAAGGAAATCAGGTTGGCACATCAGGACACACAAATCTGAACTGAAGTATCATGCCTTAGGCTCCCAAGTGACCTATGGGTCAGAGCCTTTGAACTAAATTATCACATTACATGTGCTGCAGATGTACTAAGGTACAGAATCAGCAAACCACTTTTGAATCACCGGCACTATGTTAATTTGCCCGGGGCTGTCTTCTTCTCTTCGTCTTCTAAACAAAGACTGGCCAACTTGTTCTTAAAGGTCCAAGTAGTAAGTATTTTAGGCTTTCAAGTCTTACCGTCTCTCTACTTAACTATGATATTGTAGTGCAAAAGCAGTCACAGACAATACTAGACAATGAGCATGGCTGCCTTTCAATTAAACTTTATTTAAAAAACACCACCAATAAGCAGCAGGTCAGATTTGGCGTGCTGGTTACTTTTGTTGACTCCTGTTTTATACCCTTATTCGGAACAAGTTTAGGAAACTTTCTTCTGAAGCCTTTTCCAGTCTCACAGTCTTACCTTTTGGTGGAAGAGGCTTGTAGTACATAGTGAAATTCTAGCATTTAGGGTATCTTGTATCTAACATTTAGTTGTGTCTTGGTGGGCTTTAGTAGGACTGTTTGTAAGCTCAGCTCTCAAGAGGTGACAATTGTTTCCCCTTAGGTATTTTGCTAACAAAACACATCATCACCAGGTCAGTCTATTGTCTTAGTGATAGCCAGCCAAGGAACCATACAACAGGCAAGGGAACCTGGCTAGAGGAAGGGGTAAGCATACTTTCCCACTACAAGAACAGAACCCTTTATTAAGATAACTAAATACAATAGTGTTCAAAAATACATTTTAAGGGGCATATTTTTAAAAAAGTCTATACATATAGAAGGGTCTTTTCAAGAAATGAACACCCCAATACACCTAGCAACTTTCTTCCTAATCCCTAACAGTTGTCATTCACGTTTTATAACCACATCCTAGTTTTATCCACAGATTTGCCTACAGTATTTCATTTTTAAACATGATTTACTGTCTAGGAGAGAGGTTCTTCCCAGGAGATGCCCAGAACATCATATCCTTTGATAATCAGTAGCCCCTCTGGAAGTTTGTGCCCTACTTCTGGCTGCTATGGTTTTTGTGTACTTCTGCTAGAGTAATAAATGTATAGCCATTAAAGAATGGTCTGTCAAAGATGGCTTGAGGAACGAACGGGCAGAATAAAACTGGCATCAAGGTCAATGCTAGAAAGCAGCTACTGGGTGGTGAGTTCACTTTGTTCTCTGAGAAATAGTGTCCAGAAGCCACAATCAGTAGGACTAAAACTATGTTACTTTCAGGACTGAAGATCAAACAGGGAATTGAGAAGCAGAATCATGGGACACCATTGTGACTACAACCTGAGTACTTTCTATAGTCCTTTATCCTTCTCTATGGAACTCATTCTAATAGGCCATCCTATAAGTAGTAACCCAAGTCCGGTAGTATCTTAAATGTGCTACTTGTCCCCTGAGAGTTGATCTTGGAATAATTATTTTTTCCTAACCAAAAGATTAGGGCTTTTATTCCTTTTTTTTTTTTCTTTCAGAAAACCTTATTCTTGCATACTCTTATCAAGTGCTTGTCCTGCATTGGCAATTATTCATTCTATAACCTGAGGTTACCCCTAGCAACCAGCAGTTTCAGAGTTTTGGTTTGGTTGCAGAGTTCTCTTAAAGGAGAGTTCTCAGAATCAATTTCTAAAGGCCTTTTATATGCCACACAGCAAAACATATATATACAACAGTTCAGATTTTAACAGCTTTACAAGGTCTTTCAACAAAGGTTTAAAATGGTTTCATAGCATGAGTTATTTTGAGATTAGACAGAATTTCCATTACTAGTTAAAACAGGAGTATAATTTGCTTTTATTGATTTCTATAGTTTCATTTAATAAAACTCATCCAATGAGATGCACCACCCCATGAAATCACAGGCAGTGCTATAGTAAATACTTGTAAATATGTTTCAGAAAAGTCTCCTGGCATTAACTGAGGGCTGGGAGAATGCATGGCATGCATCCTTTCCCCCTCACTGGCATAACTGGATGGTTTTTCCCCCTCCAAAGCTCTGGAAAATACTTTATTATACCCTGCAGAGCCAAATGGGAAGCAACCAAGCTGTTTTGTCATTTGAATTAGGAAAGGTCAAAGGGAGGAGAATGTAATAGTAGATGGAGGGAAAAGTTCTTTATGAAAATTGTCCATTTTTTTCCATGTAAGGGAAAGTAATTTGTTCCTTTTAATAGATCTGAAAATCCAGTAGCAGAGACTTTTTTTGGATAGACACAGAGAGAAAAGAAACCATCAAGAATTTTAAAAGATCCCATTTCCCAAATAAATATGTAGCAAGTTGTTACTATTTATAAGATATTGTAATAATCTCTTGCACCAGTGTGATCATTTATAAATAAGAGTACTCTTTCACAGACTTTGAGAATAGTAATAACTCTGGTAGTTGCCATTCAATGTACTGTTTTCCTGATTTCATACATGAAAATGAAGAAGCCCGGAGAAGTAAGGAATGTTGCTCCCCAAGTTGCACAGCACAACCATGAGGTATAGAATGTGAACTTGAACCTAGCTTTTCTATCTCAAGATTTCAGCCATAATAACTTCTATGACCATGTACTTCTCTGCCATCCATCTTAAATATAGGAGATATATATATATATATATATATATATATATATATATATATATATGTAGGATATGTGTGTGTGTGTGTGTGTGTGTGTGTGTGTATCCACTTCTCATAGACTGAAGTACATACACACCAATAAAATCAGGCATGGTGGTTAAGTAACATATGAATGGATGAATGGAGAAGGCACTTCAAAATGCTTAAAATACATATAGCACAGAATCATATTCTACAACATTTTAGGGGATAAGGCTAAATAACACTATATAATCATGCAGACATCAGCTACACCAGTAATTCTCAATGTTTTATATTGGTACTTGCTCTGGAGAGTATAAAAATAAATATATTTATTTGTTCCTGAAGTTAACTCTCTACATCTTGCTACAGTGATTAAAAAACTTTTTAATCTTTGCTGTAATATTCTCTTAGCTTGGGGCATTTTCTAAGTAAAGTTTTAGCTGGACAATAGATACAATCAAAAACCATCCAAAGAGAACTTTCAGTGATATGAAACACCTTCTCAAGCTAATAATGTTAAGATCATTCCACTATTTGAAAGAGTGTCTTCAGATCAGAGGCACCCCAGGATACCACCTCAGGACATTTCCCAGTGCCTCTAATCTTAAAAGAAAAGAAAAATGAGAGAAAAATTCTAATCCTTGAGAGATGGAAATGGCGTATATATTTATCTGTTTATATATTCTCTACATGTGTATAGCTTAGACACCTAGAAAAATATATCAGGACCCTCCACATATCAATTTCAGCTTTCTACTTCCAGGTACTGTGCCTGATACACCAAAGACACTAGGGTGGGTCCCTGCTAGTGCTAGTTTTAAAGATTTCCAAGGACAGGCTTTCACTAATGTCAGTATTTTTTAACATTATTTGACAATAAGGATATTCCAGGCCACGTCCACTTAGCAGTGTCTTAATTTAAGGATGCAACTTAGGGTACTGAGGATACTGCAGGAGTAATTATATAAGAAAGTAGCTGTGAGTTCTCCAAAAGGTGGTGTTCCTTAATCCTATCTGCCTTAGTAGTTTCAGTGTGAGCGCACTGAGGAGAGATAGGTGAGTTGGGGGCAAGAGATGAATTGTGAATTGCAAAAGAGACATTTAAATATTATCTGCAAACTAAACTCAAAGAACAAATGATTCAACATTTGTTCCAGGTTTTTGTTTGTTTGTTTGTTTTGTTTTTAAGAAAGCAGACTCTAACTTATTCTTTCCTTGATTAGGAGAAAAAATAACCTTTTAGCATGTTCTTTTCTTCATAACTGAGAGCCCAGTTTGTTGGTACTTTAATCGGCAAACTGTTTACTGAGTGGGTTGGAAAACTGTACCTGCCAAAATGGACTGGTGTTTGCTCTTCTTCATTGTAAGGTGGCTATGATCAAGAGCTGCCCCTTGTGGTGAGTTCAGCCTGCCAGAGTCTAGTACAACAGAAATGGAAAGGAGAATAGAAATGAAAGACAGATTCAAGAGTGTAACAAAGAGTTGGATCCTAAGGCACTAAGCCTGTTGGCTTCAACAAGAGCCTGCCAGAAAGGCTTTGACCACCCATGTGATTATTATCTTTTCGTCTTTTAGGCAATTTCCTTAATAGGGCATACTGTGGTGATGGCTTCCATTGATAGTCTGTATTTAAATGACTTTTTCTGAATCACCAAGTCAAGAATGGAGCAAATAAAGATGGAAAAAATATTCACTTGTACACAAAGCTTCTTTCTTCAGTTCTCTGACACTGTAGTTAATGCCTAATTATACTGACACTCCTACTGTACAAAAATATTGAGAATGCAGATATAATCTCCCAGCTAATTATTGCATTATATGGAAGTGACATGTGTGGAGTAATAAATTAACATTGTCTTCATAAGAGCCAGTAATTGTGGACTTTCATATTTAAATTTTCAAGTGGGATGAAGTACACTTCTCTCATGACTATTCTGATTAAATGAAAAATGCTTTCTATATTTATGAGTAAAATACCACCTTCTTTTAGCAGATCTTTACCACTGATGTAGGGTAGTGAGATGCATGTGAGTAAATTATTACTGACAGAGAAACCCAAGGGATGTCAAGGGGATGGCTACCAGCAGCTACAACAGTCTAGACTATGCCTCTTTTCTTTTTTTTTTTTAATTAAAAAAAAATTTTTATATTAAGTCTAATTTATTGTCAAATTGGTTTCCATATGACACCCGGTGCTCATCCCAACAAGTGACGTCCTTAATGCCAATCACCCACTTTCCCCTCTCCACTACCCCCCATCAACCCTCAGTTTCTTCTCAGTACTTAAGAGTCTCTTATGGTTTGCCTCCTTCCCTGTCTAACTTTTTTCCCCCCTTCCCCTTCCCCATGGTCTTCTGTTAAGTTTCTCAGGATCCACCTATGAGTGAAAACATATGGTATCTGTCTTTCTCTGCCTGACTTATTTCACTTAGCATAATACTCTCCAGTTCCATCCACGTTGCTACAAATGGCCAGATTTCATTCTTTCTCATTGCCAAGTAGTATTCCATTGTATATATAAACCACATCTTCTTTATCCATTTGTCAGTTGATGGACATTTAGGCTCTTTCCATAATTTGGCTATTGTTGAAAGTGCTGCTATAAACATTGGGGTACAAGTGCCCCTATGCATCAGCACTCCTGTATCTCTTGGATAAATTCCTAGCAATACTATTGCGGAGTCATAGAGTAGATCTGTTTTTAATATTTTGAGGAACCTCCACACTGTTTTCCAAAGCAGTTGCACCAGTTTGCATTCCCACCAACAGTGCAAGAGGGTTCCCGTTTCTCCACATCCTCTCCAGCATCTACAGACTCCAGAATTGGACCCACAAATGTATGGCCATCTAATCTTTGACAAAGCAGGAAATAATATCCAATAGAAAAAAAGACAGTGTCTTTAACAAATGGTACTGGGAGAACTGGACAGCAACATGCAGAAGGATGAAACTAGACTACTTTCTTACACCATTCACAAAAATAAACTCAAAATGGATGAAGGACCTGAATGTGAGGCAGGAAACCATCAAAAACCCTAGAGGAGAAAGCAGGAAAAAACCTCTCTGACCTCAGCTGCAGCAATTTCTCCCTCGACACATCTCCAAAGGCAAGGGAATTAAAAGCAAAAATGAACTATTGGAACTTCATCAAGATAAAAAGCTTCTGCACTGCAAAGGAAACAATCAACAAAACTAAAAGGCAACTGATGGAATGGGAAAAGATATTTGTAAATGACATATCGAATAAAGGGCTAGTATCCAAAATCTATAAAGAACTCACCAAACTCCCCACCCGAAAAACTATCCCTCTTTTCTTAAACATGGCTCAAGCAGTACATGCGTGAATCATAATGAAGGAAATTTCCTTTCATTTTTAAAAAAACACAATCATTTACACCTCTTCAACTAGAACAACAGAATTCCAAATATTATATTTTCAAATTTAAACTAGGAAATCATGGTGGAGACTGAGGGAGGGGAGAAGGAACTCAAGAGTGACTCTGTGAGATTGGTTGCAAGAAATGCAGTCTCTACTTCTTTGATTTAAGGTTTATCAGTCATAGGGGGTGCAGTTAGGATTTATAAAACTTTAAAGGAAAAATAAAACTACATTAAGTGTGCATTTTTACACTGACGGTAGCATACAAAAACTTACACTTTTGTAGTTATAGTCAAAGTCTGTCCAAGTCTAAAGATGGCATTGGATTAAATACCTTTTGGTCATCAGCAGTGAGGTCTCCAAATCAGGGTGAGAGGCCACTTTGTGTAAGTTTTGCTCATCATTTTGACGAGGGTCTGCTAAAAATGTGCCTTTAGAGTTGACCACCTGATTATGAAGTATATTGAATACAGGCTTTTCTCTGTATTTCCAATCTGGCTACTTTGTTTTCCATTTTACTTCCAACTTAATATTTTTAAAAGCCATACAGCTTTTCCTGAAAGTCTAAGGAAGCTTTTCACAAATTGTTCAGGACCTGCTTGGAGGCCTCCAGATGCATGTTTGGTTACACCAGTCTTTGCTAACCTTGAACATTCTAGGATCTAATCTGAAAATTTGGTGATTTCTACTGCCTTTGTTTTGCCTCATGTGAAAAATCAATCTTTCACATACATCAAAACTTTATGAAGAATTTTAAGCCATAATTAGGGATGCATATTTAAAATTTAGTGATCTGTGTTGATAGCAGTGCAAATAACTTAGCTACGGTGTAAAATGAATTACCAGAGCCCTTTCTGCTGATGTATGATGAAGTTTGCATGTGGACAAGCAATGATAACTAATTAATATATGGCACGATTTGTTGTTTGCTTGGTATTTGGGAAGTATCTTATGGAATGCGTCAATAGCAAGATGCCTTCTCACTTCCAAAAAATGTTAAAATAGGAGAAAAATGTGATTATTACAATGGGGGAAATCAGCGTTTATCTATTGGATTTTATAGTGCCGAATTGGAGACACACAAACATCAGAAAAGTAGTATTGAAATAGCTTACTGGCTTCTGATCTACCTGAGATAGTCCAGTTTCCACCCGTTGTCCTGCCATCATTATTGATCTTTCATCGCAAAGGCATCCTGGCTTGAGTGATAATTTATACGGCTATTCTACTTATTGGACACTGTTGTTGGTGACAATAACAGTAATAAGTCTCAAGAGAATTGAAAGTTTGATATATAGTATATCTTAGAATGCGTGTAATAAATTCATGTAATCTTCAGAAAAGCCCTATTAGAGAGGTCTTTCCTTTGTTGAAGAGGATATGAAACTCACTGAGATTAAATGGCCTGCCAAGAACATACAGCTAGTATGTGAGAGTACCAGGACTGCAGTGCAGATGTCCAGGGCAAATAAATTCTAGTGAGCTTAATAATCATAATAATAGCAATAGGAATCATCATCATCATCATCATCATCACCTTAATAATAAAGCTACTATTTATCCAACAGAGGTTGGTGACAACTGTTTGTTCCATGGAGCACTTTGGCAGTCTAGTGAAGCCTATGGACATCTTCTCAAATATTTTTTAGTGCATAAATGAAGTGTATAATATTATAAGGATATGAATTTTATCAGCACAGTTATCAAAAAGTTAAAACTAAATATGATATGGCCATGTTTTTAAAAAATGTATAAAATAAGATCTTACAGTATTATCTAATTATTACTGTAATCCCAAAGTGGTGATGAACATAAAGATTATTTTGAGATTTCTACAAGTCTAATGTGATATGAAAGTACCTGTGATTTCTATTGGCAACAGGGTGACAGGTTCTGCTAACTAGTGTGGTTTGTTACTTTCATTCATAATTTCAGGAAATTCTAAATTTCATTTGGAGGTTAATGAAACTAAAGATGCAATTTTTTCCCATTTAAGTTCACAGACCACCTCCAAATTTATGAGCCCGCCAAATTTGCCAGATTATGAACTCCTACCTTAGAATAAACCTGCAAAATAGCTGTTATCACCCCTGTTTTACAAATGACTACTCTGAAGCCCAGAGTAATTAAATGGTTTGCCTAAGATCTCTCACCTAACAACCAGGAAATGTGTCAAGTGACATTTTAGAGTCTGTATTCACCTCCTCCAGTTCCCCAGTGGCAACCACCATTGAAGTGGGGATTATAGTATCCATCCCACTTTGAGACTGACAACACCCGCAGGACTGTTATCCTGATCACATGTATCTCCTTCAAAAACCAGGGATACCCTGATCAAGATTGCAGATATCCAAAGAGAAATTTGAGGTGAGGGCTGTGCACCTGACTGCTTTCATTCAACTTGCCTTTTCTCATGCTCAGGCTCCCCAACGTGGTCCTCAGGTGGCTTCCCAGAATGATAATTATTTCCAACATATTTGGTGCTATTTCTACTGTAGCTATTTTCCTCTTCTACCTTTAGGTGATTACTGGGGCTGCTTATTACTATTCTCACATGAGGAAAATTGTTTTTCTATACCTCCCTTAGCTCAGTACAGGTACCTTTTTGGATACTTTTCTGTAATCACTATAATTCCTTAGCCTCCTTTTATCTAAACTATACCTATTAAATTTTCTTAACTCTTCTCAAAGCTAAATTGCCTCATCTGTTTATGATTTTCCTTCATTTTGTCTGAATACTTAAAAACTTACAAAGTATGCAAAGCAATTGTTAAAGCTCTAAGTAGTCCCAGGATGCATTTATTAGTTTCTATAATTGAGTCTTACTGATTACACCGTCTGTTATTATCCTTATGTTGTACTAAAGCATACCAAACCTTAAGGATTCCTTTAAAAAATGCTTAATATTTGAGGGGCATGTGGATGGCTCAGTTGGTTAAACATCCGACTCTTGATTTTGGCTCAAGCCATGATCTCGCAGTTCATGAAATCAAACCCTGCATCAGGCTCTGTGCTGACAGTGTGGAGCCTGCTTGGGATTCTCTCTCTCCCCCTCTCTCTGTCCCTCCCCTGTTGCGCTCTCTCTCTTCCTCTTTCTCTCTCTCTCAAAATAAATAAATAAACATTTAAAAGTCAATAAAAATTATTTCGCATTTGAAGAATGCTATTTAAATACCCACTTGGTGATTCAGTTGTTATTCCTCATCCTCTGCTCCTGCTATGAATGATGGCCGTTTTATTCTAGTGAGTCTTGAGTGTTGAGGGTTCTCATCTTTGGTGGTCAAATGATGATGACGTAGGGTCTGCTAGAGATGTATTCAGCCCTTTTTCACTTGAGAAGGAAACAGCTTTTGCTGCATGGCTTCCAGGGTAAGAGTAGCTTATTATTCCATTATTGAAGGAATCTGAGAAGTTTCACTCGTATTTAATGCCATATTATATTGCTGTCGCTCTAGATAGCCTTCCTAGATGAATTTATTTGTGGAATTTATAATGAATCTTGTAAAAAATTTGTATATTTTTAAGAGCTTTATAAAATAGTCACTACAGATTCAGCTTACAACTTTAGTTGTTGAACCTGTGCTTGCTTGTGAAGGTTAAAAAAAAAAAAGAACAGAATCTGAAAAACTGCTGTTGCCTTATCACCAACACTAGCAGCCACATCATCATCATCATCTTCACCACCACCACTGTCACCCATAATAGCATCTAGTTATGGGTTTGCAGAGTTTGCAGGTACATATATATACACACGTGTGTCTTTTTAAACACATAAATATATATATTTAGTCATTCACTCAGCACATGTTGACTGAGAACCTTCTAAGTTCTGAGTACCACTTTAAACTCTGCCCTCATCTTGCCTCCATTCCAGGCATCAAGACTGATAACAAACTGGATAAAGAGGTAAAGTGGTATGTTAGATGAAGGGGAAGCTGAGGAGTAAACTAAGATAAGGAACAGAGACAGGGTATGTGGGGAGAAAGTGGTCTGAGTTTGTGTTGTGGGAGAGCCAGGAAGGCTTCATCAAGATGGTCACGTTTGAGTAAAGATCTGAAGAAGACAAAGAACCGAGCTATGTGGATATGTTTATATTTATTCTTTTAGAGATTGCCTAAGTTCTACTTCTGTCTTCTCTCCACTTCTCTCTTAGAAAGCTACATGTCTGAGTGACTAGTTTCACTTAGCATAATACCCTCCAGTTCCATCCATGTAGTTGCAAATGGCAAGATTTCATTCTTTTTGATTGCCAAGTAATACTTCAATGTATATATACACCACATCTTCTTTATCCATTCATCCATCGATGGATGTTGGGGCCCTTTCCATACAAAAAAGACAAAAAATCATATGACTTCACTCATTTGAGGACTTTAAGAAACAAAACAGATGAACATAAGGGAAGGGAAACAAAAATAATATAAAAACAGGGAGGGGGACAAGATATAAGAGACTCTTAGAGAACAAACAGAGGGTTGCTGGAGGGGTGGTGGGAGGGGGGAATGGGCTAAATGGGGAAAGGGCACTAAGGAATCTACTCCCGAAATCATTGTTGCACTGTATGCTAACTAATTTGGATGTAAATTTTAAAAAATAAAAAATTAAAAAAAGATTAAAAAAATAAAATTAAAAACAAAGAAAGCTACATGTCTGGACAACATTATTTGGATACTTACAACAGTATCATTTCTTCATTTACTCATTTGACGAGTATCATCAAATGCCACTTGGCAGGCCCTGGAGGTGCAGTAATGAGCTAACAAGATCCCTGTTCTAACAGGAGCACTTCAGTTGAGGGGTTTTGCTCAGGCCAAACATCACCTCCTCTCCCAGGCTCTCCCCAATGTTTTCCAGTAATTACCCTCCCTTATTTGTGCATGTCTCTTTCCTAAAACTCAACACATTTTTAATATCACAGCCAGTTATTGCCTCTGCTGGGAAACTCTGCCCTCTTACAAGGAAGCAAGCCTATTTTGTCATCTTTATATACAAATAAATTGTATTTGTATATACAAATAGATTGGCAATATGGTCTATTACTAAATCTGGGAAACATTTGTGAGATAAAGGGGGCACTGTTAATAATCATGCCAAGACAAAGGATATAATCTGCGACTGCCAAGGGCAAACATGGATGTATGGTCACCCTGTGCTCTGTTACTATCTCAGTAACTGTTGAATAAATACAGTTTGCTCCTGAGCAAACACCTTTACTGAAATGTGACTTAATATTTTCCTTTTTGCTTTAATTGAGGATCAATATATAGGAAATGATGTTCAGAAAAGTGTTTCTGCCTCTTTTGTAAAACTGTTATTGGAGACTCTGTTATTTTCTTCAATGTTCCTCATATAAAGAGACACATAATAATAACTCTTAGAATTGAACAGTGGAAAAATTGTTGCTTTTTTCAAGGAGCTGGTGGTATGCTTTCTTTTCCTAGATAATGAGAGCTCTGTAATACATCAATCTTCTCTCTTACCCTGGCAGCTCAAGCTAGGGCTAAATTGTATCCTCAAATTGTGGTTAGGGTATCATGTCAGGTTTCCTGGTTGTGACTTTCTTTTTCCTCCGACATTTATTGAGCACCCACTATGTGCTGAGCTCTGTTATGTAAGTTGGAAATATGACAGAGATCCACACAGATTTGATATTTGCTTTCATGGCATTTTCTTGGTTCTTGAGAGTTTGGATACTTTTTAAAAATATGGCATTAGGCCCTTTTCTTATAAGAAGTCTTGAATCCTTTCTGGAGAAGGTAGGTATAAAAATACAAATCAAATGAAGATCAGTAACCCAGCATATTAGATGGGAGTGTGGTGTTTTGGGCAGGGAAGGCAGGAGGAGAATTAGAGCATGAAGTCACTTGAGTAGACCAAGAGCCCTAAAGCTCATATTTGCATATTATTGTGGGTTTGTGGGGGGCGCGGGCGCGTGAGGTTTCAGACCCAATATTGTGCTTTTGAGGAAAAAAAAACGGCATGCTTACAAAAACAAAATTACTTCTAAAACTGTATTTAGCATCTTTACTAATATTAGTAAAGACTGCTTGATCAAAGAAAGCATATGAGAGTATTGTCATAATCCAAAAATACTGTGCTTGTCTACAGGCTGTAGAGAAAGTAGACTTAACTATTGTGTTTTAATATGATATCCCCCAGCATTGAATGAATATTTGAGTTCTAGAATATAGAGTAGTCTGTGTTTGCAGGACAAGAAAATAAGTACTATATTTTTTAAAACAAATAACCTGTCCACTTATAGAAGGTGAAGTCGGCTGTTGGTCTTAGAGGAAGGCTTGAAGAAGCCGCTGTAGTCTTCCCAGTCAGGAGAAAGGGATTAGAAGTCAACAGGAAAGCACCGTTTTGGCTGGTAAAACACCACCATCAAAAAACAAGAAACATGTCTTTGTGTTTATTTAACAGGTAACAGTGTTGAGTAAGGAAGGTCAACTGAAGGATGGCTACCTCATTTAGGCAGTTCAGTTATTCTGTTTGGGCCTGGGGAAGAGGGGGAGTGTGATGGGTACAAGAGGAAAAGCTGATGGGGAGACGCCATGAGAAGCAGGGGTTGAGAAGGATAGAGAGAAGGTGGAGAAGGCTGCTTTCACAGACCTGTCTGTATTGGAGACTTCTCTTCTGCACCTGCATATTGAAGTGTGTATGCAACTGGTAGCATGAAACACCTGACCGATGTATTGTTTTAAAAGAATCAAAATGGTGGAGATCTCGAGTCCCACCGATTCTGAGTGTTGATTATGTTGCTTTGACATGCAGGAATAAAATTTAAAACTGAGATTGACATTAGCTTGCCATGTAAGCTTTTTTTTAAGTCTATCTACCAAATACTCTAGATAACGCATTCTTTTTATTCCTAAAGGAAATGTGAATATAGTCAGTTACATTTCCTCTTATGATATAAATAAAATTCCTATTTCTTTTAGCCTATGTTTATGCCATATTTTCAGCCTTCTCTGCTCACTATTGTTACCATAGTGACATTTATGGAGGGATCATGTGTTTTCAGTAAGTTTAAAGGCTATCTATGGACCTTAACCACCTCAAGAGGAGAATTCACTGAGATCTAGAGTGCTTTGGATGACATTGTAAAAATTGGATTGCCTGAAAACACAGGTTTGTCTCACAACAGAAGCCTTCTGTGCATACATAGAGAATGATAGGGCTGGAAAGGGATCCTCAGAAGCCATTTATTCTGTACCGTCTCCAGGCGGAATGGCAGCTGAACCACAATAGGTGTCTGCACTTTTAGTAGTAATGTAACTTACCCCAGACTGCCTGTTCCCCCAGCCAGTTTATCTGTCAAATAAAAATAACCTATGGCCTTCCACTTTGTCATCATCCCTTTCCTGGCTCTCCCTTGGGTACTCAAGGATGTTCAAAACTGAATACTGGTGACCACAGACATAAAAGGCTGAACTTCAGGGTAGACCTGACCAGAAAGTAAAACCTACTCTTGGCTTTGCACAGCAGGGAGAAACTGCTTTACCTATTATTCAGTCATGACAGCTGTTTGAGCTGGAGCTCTGTGAAGAAACCACTGCTCCACTCCGTGAACTGGGAATTCCAAGGTCACTGGCATGGCTGGAAAAGATGATTGCAGCAACTCAGCCCACGGTATCATAAGACGATGTGCTTCTGAGAACTTGTTCTGAGCCTTCCACCTGACCAAACAGCATCACCACCATCATTTATAAAATACTAACACTTATGGGGGCGCCTGGGTGGCGCAGTCGGTTAAGCGTCCGACTTCAGCCAGGTCACGATCTCGCGGTCCGTGAGTTCGAGCCCCGCGTCAGGCTCTGGGCTGATGGCTCAGAGCCTGGAGCCTGTTTCCGATTCTGTGTCTCCCTCTCTCTCTGCCCCTCGCCCATTCATGCTCTGTCTCTCTCTGTCCCAAAAATGAATAAACGTTGAAAAAAATACTAACACTTATGGTGCAGGAAAGTGATACTGAGACATACTGGTCTGTGTCAGGGTGAAGTTTACTTCTTTGAAGATTGAATTGGGGAGGCTACATGATTAATTTGAATAATTAGAGGAGTCTCTTTACTTCTTCATTTGATCTTGGGATTGCAGTGTCACTTTAGGTAAAAACCAAAGATATGTCACCTACATCATGAGAAAATAAAAGCTTTTAAACAAAGAAGAAGCCACTCTGACTGGTGTGAGGTGGTACCTCAGTGTGGTTTTGATTTGTATTTCCCTAATGATGAGCGATGTTGAGCATCTTTTCATGTGTCTGTTGGCCATCTGTATGTCTTCTTTGGAAAAGTGTCTATTCATGTCTTCTGCCCATTTCTTCACTGGATTATTTGTTTTTTGGGTGTGGAGTTTGGTAAGTTCTTTATAGATTTTTGGATACTAACCCTTTATCTGATATGTCATTTGCAAATATCTTCTCCCATTCTGTCAGTTGCCTTTTAGTTTTGTTGATTGTGTCTTTTGCTATGCAGAAGCTTTTTTTTTCATAGGGTCCCAATAGTTCATTTTTGCTTTTATTTCCCTTGCCTTCGGAGACATGTCGAGTAAGAAGTTGCTGTGGCTGACGTCAAAGAGATTGTTGCCTGTTTTCTTCTCTAGGGTTTTGATGGTTTCTTGTCTCACATTTAGGTCTTTCATCCATTTTGAGTTTATTTTTGTGTATGGTGTAAGAAAATGGTCGTTTCATTCTTCTACATGTTGCTGTCCAGTTCTCCCAGTACCATTTGCTAAAGAGACTGTCTTTTTTCCATTGGATATTCTTCCCTGCTTTGTCAAAGATTAGTTGGCCATACATTTGTGGGTCCAATTCTGGGTTCTCTAATCTATTCCATTGGTCTATGTCTCTGTTTTTGTGCCAATACCATACTGTCTTGATGGTTACAGCTTTGTAGTAGAAGCTAAAGTCAAATATTGTGATGCCTCCTGCTTTAGTTTTCTTTTTCAACATTACTTTGGCTATTCAGGGTCTTTTGTGGTTCCATACAAATTTTAGGATTATTTGTTCTAGCTCTGAGAAGAATGCTGGAGTAATTTTAATTGGAATGTAATTTAAGTATAGATTGCTTTGGTTAGTATTGACATTTTAACAATATTTGTTCTTCCAATCCATGAGCATGGAATGTTTTTCCATTGGCAAGGATGTGGAGAAATGGGAACCCTCTGGCACTGTTGGTGGGAATGCAAACTGGTGCAGCCACTCTGGAAAACAGTGTGGAGGTTCCTCAAAAAATTAAAAATAGAATTACCCTACAACCCAGCAATAGCACTACTAGGAATTTATCCAACAGATATAAAAGTGCTGATATAAAAGTGGGGCACATGTACCCCAATGTTTACAGCAGCGCTTTCAACAATAGCCAAATTATGGTAAGAGCCCAAATGCCTATCAACTGATGAATGGATAAAGAAGATGTGGTTTATGTATACAATGGAATACTACTTGGCAATGAGAAAGAATGAAATCTTGCCATTTGCAACAATATGGATGGAACTGGAGGGTATTATGCTAAGTGAAATAAGTCAGTCAAAGACAGAAATCATATGTTTTCACTCATATGTGGAATTTGAGAAACTTAACAGAAGACCATGGGGAAAGGGAAGGGGAAAAAATAGTTTCAAACAGAGAGGGAGACAAACCATAAGAGACTTTTAAATACAGAGAACAAACAGGGTTGGTGGGGGGTGCCGGGGAGAAGGGAAAATGGGTGATGGGCATTGAGGACGTCACTTGTTGGGGTGAGCATTGGGTGTTGTATGTAAGCAATGAATCATGGGAATCTACTCCCAAGAGCACACTGCATACACTGTGTGTTAGCTAACTGGACAATAAATTATATTAAAAAAATAAAATTAAAAAACAAAGAAAGAAGAAAGCCAAATTTGAGGGGAGAGGAGATGTTGTTGAACTTGAATCTATATTTCTGAAGAAGAATCGCCTGGAATTTTATAAAAGCAAAGAACACAAACATCATCTTTGTGTTTATATTAGGGATTAAGCATTTTAAAGCATGCAGTATGTATTTTAAACATTTTTTTCTTTTTAATCTTTCATTGCACCTAAAGAATGCTAATAGTTACCAAATTGTTCTTTGGCAGAGTAACCTGGTCCTCTCAGAAAAGAAAAAAGAAAGGAAGTGTGATAGGATGTGATTGTAGCACGAGACAAAATTATGGGTCCTCAACCCTGAGCAGCTATTACCTAATCCAATGATGCCAAACTAGGTTACCCAGGAGCATCTCCCCTCATTGCGTTATGTACATTACACAGCAATGAACAACAGTTTCCATGGCTCCTAATAACAAGACTTTTCTCTTTATTACGAGAGCAAAGTGGGGGCTTACAGATAATATCTGAGCTTATCTTTGAGCTGCTCGGCCTCCTCATCTACGTGCCACAGCTTCTCTCAACTGGCGCTGGTTATCTCAGCAATAAAGTTTTCAGTCTCTAGAAACAGATTTCTTCCTACAGCCTGAAAACAGAAGGACAAAGATCTTGTTATGTGCGCTAAGATGGTTGAGTGGAACGAGCATGACTCCTGGCCTGTCACTAACTGTGATCAGCTTTTCAAATCCACATGGAGTGCATTCCCAGCAACTCGTGGCGTAGTGAGGAACACGGATGTTTGTAATGACGCATTCCCGAGAAGCAACAGTTCTAACAGCCCAGTGACCTAGCTTACTCATTCCAGTTTCTTTGTGCAGAGACCTTTTATTTTCCTGAGTCCTTCACCATGTGCTAACAATTAGACAGTGACTCCATAAATGAATGCCATGGATGGTGGGTGATGTGTTTTCTCAGTTCTTTATTGAAAACATATGGAGATGTTTATATATAAATAGAAAACAATAGAATGCTGCCATCATGTTAGCAGCAGCTAATAAAACTCTACATGAATAGAAATTAAACATGTCTCTACCTACGCCAGAATTCTGGTTTACTGACATCTGAACATCCTGTGTAGTTCAGCTTGAAAAGATGTTTTATTATTTTAGGCTTTTTATTCCTAGTTGGGAGGAAATTGTGGGGCAAGACTTGTTTGCTTTTTGGGGATTTTTGTTTTGTTTAGTTTAGTTTTTGTTTTGTTTACTCTTTCCTTTGCTTAATCAAATTACTTTATTAGCAGGGATGATAAATTCTGCCCAAGCAGACCTTTTATTATGATCATGAAAAATAACTTTAAACTCTATGCATTTGTTTAACTACAGTCCCTGTATTTTTAAATTAAAACCGAGGACTTGTGGCCTGACACTTGGGAGAAAGCTTCAGCAGACAGGGTGGTGGAGGGTGGAGAGCTTTGGAAAGCAGACCTCTGCATCTGAATTCTGGCTGCTCCACTGACTGACAGGGTAACCTTGGAAAAGTTAGGTAATGTTACTAAACCTCCATTGCTTCCTCTGTGAAATGAGAACTACAGTACCGCTTGTCTCACAGAATGGTTGTGAGAGTTACCTGGCATAAGGTGGAAAGCATTTCCTACAATATCTGGTAATAGGCAGCCCTGAAAAATGCCACCTGTCATCTTTGTAACAGCTAACTGAATGGTTTATGGGGAGACCATCCTTGGAAGTTTGAGAAGTATAGATGCTTAGTAGTAAGACCAGTAAGGACAACCTTATTACGTGCAAATTCTGCACCAGGCTTCACCATGAACTCTTTCTTACAACTCCGTGAACTGGCTGCCATTGTCATGCCCATTTCACAGAGGAAGAAACTGAGAGGTTACATAGACGGCATGAAGTCACACAGCCAATGACTGATTCATCTGAGAATTGAACCCAGTCTGAGTAATTCCAAAGCCCATGCTCTTTTATCTCTCTGCTAAACTGGCTGCCACACATACCGTTAAAAACTTCATTATATACATTATTTCCTTATGTTCCTAGCAACATCCTGTGACATTGTACAGGGGCATTCACAAACTGTGGAGCCCCTGTCCCTAGGACGTCTGTTCATTTGCAGCCGAATCAGAGGGTCAAGAAGTTCTTAATGCACATTTTGTGAAGAGCTCTGGCAAGTTCAACTCACGCAGCCCCTCTCACTGTGATCCACGAAGGTCTTACCTTTGAAGGTGCTCAAAGCTCCACGTGCACTGGCTCATTATTCAAGCTTTGAAAAAGAGCATTTCTCCCACCCTACCGATGGAGAAGCCAGAGGCCAAGATGACAAGACTTGGGGACTGAGAGAGAAAGCCAGTGACCCCCTTGGCAGCCCAGCATGGAATAGAATAGCGTGGGTCCAGGGCTGTGTCGCCTCACCAGGCTGCTCTATAGTGTTGGGTCTCACAGCCAAACTGCTGCCTAGCCCCACTTTAACCTAAATAGTGCAAGACTAGGAGCACTCTGTCTAATTTTCTTGTTGGAAGGATGGGATCTGCCTGCAGTATGGGAACCCTCACATATAAGATTATCCAATTATGTTTTCATTTGCAGATTATTGTGATGTGTCTATTCTCTTTTTTACAGAGGGTAGAGTTTGGGGTAAGAAGTAGCAGGACATATGAGGGGAGAAGGTTAGGACTGCCAAATAACATGTCAACTTGCTGACCTAGCATCAGCATGCTAGCTAAACAAGCCCTGAATGTGAGACATTAATGCAAATATTGTGCGTATTATTAACTCTAATGATGCTGCTGTTGTGCAGTAGCCACAGCTGAAAGCTGAGATGACACATTTGATTATAAGTGCCTCAGGTCCTTCTCTGAAAATCACCATGAAGACAGAAACCTCCTAGAAACGAGAGTGGAAATGTGAGAAGACTTCTGCTTTGTTAACTTTATCAATCATTAGCAACAAAGCATGTTGCTAATCCCACGGGCCACCCCATTCAGTCCTATAATTGCCTGCAAGACCCTCCTTTAGAATCCACCATTCCTGTTCTTGCCCTTGTAACAATAGTACGCTTCCATGGCAAGTTAGGAGATCATCGTAAAAAGGAATCTGTTCTAGAAAAAAAAAAAACATGCAGCCCTCAGACTGTTATGTAAGTGAGAAATCATTCTAATTCAGAACAAGCCTTACTTATCACTCCATCCTATGCTAGTGATGGCAGTGTGGAGTCCTGGGAAGTGTAGGATTCCAGACTCAGCTCTACCATTTGCAACCGTGTGACGTTGAGCAAATCACTTGACCTCTATAATCCTCATTTCCTTTTCTGTAAAACAGCATCAACCTTATAAAGCTGCTTTGTCTACTTTATGGGTTATAGAAGCAGATAAAAGGAGATTGCAAATGTGAAACCTCTCTGGAAGCCCTGTGCAAATGTTATTAATTGACTTTTACTGGGTGAGTATTAAGGAATGGTTAGCGGTGCCATCCAAGGATAGCGTGGGAATAACTCAACCAGGTAGTTGTTGGTACTAGACCAGTCTTGGAGAAGTGAATGGCTCCTGAGAAACAGAAGGTCAGGATAGTTTTTAGGTCCTTAAACTTGTGAGTCTTAGGGCTGTGTGGCAATTTAGTTGTGCAACCTGGTGACAGCATCTTATATTCTAAGCCCTTGCAGTGACAATATAGGCTACACGAAACCACTGTGTGCTTTCTTAGCAGACTTTATTTGGAAAGAGCTTACAAACTAGTGGCCTGACACAGTTGCCAGGGTTTCAAGTGCTCTGGTTGTACACCAGAGAGAGCAGTGCTTCATGTGTTGTCCTATTAGCTCCCTCCCTGGGGATTCAACAAACGGAACAATAACAACATCAGAAATCCAAGACAGACCTGTCGGTTTGATGCCTTTAAGCTTCAGCAGAACTCACAATTAAAATAAGATCAAATACTCATTTAGAGGAAAGAAAAACAGAGAAATAGGTCCGCAGGGCATACCCTCTTTTGTCTGAGCATGACTCACACTATCTGGAGGTACCTACCATGTAGAAGGAATCGTATCCTGGTACACACTAGGCATTTAAGAAAATTGGTGGAAAGACTATTATTGCTAGCAGAAATAATTGAGTAACTTCAATATTAAGCCTTATATTTCCTTTCATTATATCTTTTTAATCCTTCCAAGTCAACTTGTGTTTGGCAAATCCCAAGATGAGTAATTGTACATCTCAGAGCACTTAACTAACATGCAGACCAGACCCGAGGTCAGGCAGAGAAGCGTGTGTTTTGGTAAGAACTGCCGAGGAGATAAAGCATTTGATTATTATTGTTTGATAGTTCCCAAGGAGAAAGCACAGAGGCAACAGATAACGAACCAAACACTTTTCTCTTTTGTTTAGGCAAATATTTCCAACTACAGCCTGGTGATGGAGTCTGATCTGGGAACCTTCTTACCCTCTGGGCTGCAATTCACTGGCAGCGAAAAGGCCAGGACCATCGTGGAGGAGGTCATGAGCCTGCTGCAGCCTGTCAACATCACACAGGTCTTTAGGGCTGGAGAAGGGACAGACATTAACTTCTGGATCCAAGCTGGAGTGCCTGGTAAGACCGAAAGATGAAGTTGGTGTTCCTTAGGTTCTGCTACTGATTTAAAATAAAATTGCTATTCAAACATGCCACAGCGGATACTGATAGGCCAGTTAATACACAGAAACTCTAAGCTTTGTCCATAATCTGATGGCTTCCAGACTTGGAATAATAATACTCATTTGTATTTTTTTTTTCTAAATTATAAGTTCCTCACTCCCAGAAATTCTGCTTTACTGATTCCTGGATTACACCTACAAATATGTTTGGGTTTTTTTTTGTTGTTGTTGTTATTTTTTAAAACAGGTATCTAAATGGTGATCTCATGACCAAAATTTGAGAAATCGAGTACAAAGCAATTATTACTACTAATATGCTTCTAGTTCTAGCTCTGTGCTAGGAAATCTTTTCTGACCCAAATAATTCCCTACCCAAATACCATGGAATCTGAAATTTTACCAGTAGAGCTTTATTTTTTGAGGGTAGGGTACTTCCTACTCATCTTTTTTTCTTAATGAAAACTCTTGGACATAAACTAATCTCACATGATCAGTGATTTATCAGGTTGATATTTTTAAGACAAGTCCTGGGGAAGGATAAACTTACAGAATAGGAGTTGGCCTCAAGAGGTCACAGAACTAGAACGTGAAACAGTCTTCGTATACTGCTTCTCAAATTTGCCCTAGACTGGCCATGGGTAAGGGTTATTGATGGTATTAAGCATCTATGAACTGAAGTTGTTCCCTCCTTATATCCATAATCAAAAACATCGTTAAAGGATCTATTTGTATTATGCCATTCAGTAGTTTTAACGTTACTGTTTCCAGAACTATTTCTGTGGCTACAGAGCATTCATAGGTGCAAAATAGATTTCACCAATAGCATGCTGCATGGATTTAAGATTTTTAAAAAGCTTATCCTTAAGATATTGTATATTTTTAAAGCATATTTTAAGTTTGAAGGTTTATAATAATCTTTCATAACTAAAAATAGAAGGAGCTTTCCTTTATTCTAATACAGGACCTAGATTCTGTTTCATGGCGTGTGTACATTTTAACCATATTTTGAAATATCATTTGCATTGATGGGGCTGTGCATCATCTGGACAGATCTGAGACTCCTCACATTTCTGTCAGTTCTAATTATGATCAAGGTCTAAGGGAAGGCAATTTGCCCTTTTAAGCTATATGGAATAATTTGTTTGAATTTTAGATTTTTCCCAAGGCTTAACTTTTTTCATAGGGATGTTCTCAAAAATTGAGAAAGCCTGAGTAAGTTTGTGGGGTGGTAAATGTGAGGAAAAGACTGACAGACTGTGGGTGAATTGAAGTGGAGACCGGGGGTGTGTGGAGGGCCGGGGAGGAGCTGAAACCAAAACCAGAAGTAGAACAAAGAAACTTGTAAAATCTCTGCTCCCAGGGTCCCTTGCTTTCGTTGCACTGGATAATTGAGAATTTGCTCTAGCTTTATTCCTTCCATGTAGATGTTTCATAAGAATGGTTCTGTTTGCAATTAACAGGTTGGTTTGATTGTCTTCACAAAGGTAAGGAGGCCTTTTCCTCTTGCCAATGTGAGGTCAGATTTGATCACCAACTAATGGAGTGGATTGGGGAATTTGAGATCCATTATGGTTTCTTGAGAATTAATACAAGTTACAATTTCTTGAGCTCTTGTTACTGATCAGGCACTCTATGAGGCTTTTGTAGACACTCTTTTTTATCCATACAACCATGCTAAGGGGAAGGTACAGTCATCCCTATTTTGCAATTAAAGAATCAGATTCAGAGGGACTAAATAACTTAGCCAAGGCTATCCTGCCCTTAAGGGCAAAAGTTATCCTGAGACCAGGCCACTTTGTTTTCAAGGCTGGTGGCCCTTTTCCCACAATGTGCAGCAACACAGGGGAGTCTGGAATGCTGAGATGGCCTTCCAAATCTATGGCAGTGTCTGAAATGTTTGTCTTACTCAGCTCTTACTTATGCAAAGGATTTCAGTTCATTCCTGCTCTAGAAAATTTTACCCCTGGGGAAAGGAGTTTGTTATTGTAAATGACTGCTTATTTCTTCTAACATTCTTTGTTCCACTCCCCTCTCTACCTCGGTGGATCAGGAAGGCTTATAAAACGTCAGTGGTTCATTTAGACTGCAGCTAATGTTTCCTGGAATTCTTTTTAATTTCCTTCAGAATACTGTAAGATGGAACCAAATTATTTCTGTCTTCCCCTATTACCATTAAGCTATCTTTTGATATTTCAAATTTGGTCTATTTCTGGAAGAAATGATGGAACTGCTTATATTGTGTCTCTTTTTACCTATTGAAAATTTCAGGAATTTTAGAAAAAGATGAAGAACGATAGTTAATCAGAAAAAGAAATAAAAATATGCCAGCTGTATGTATACCCTCTATTCATGAAAACCTGGCAAGTTACAGTAACTGAAACCTAAAGATGGTATTCAAAATATTAATTATGATTTAAATAACTGCTCACCTAACTTTTGAAAAATCAATGAGAAATAATATCCCAAACACCATCTTTCTTCTTTCTCTTTTTCTTTTCTTTCCTCCACTGACTCAATAAGTATTTATTGAGCCCCTACCCTGTCCTATGCCTATCAAATTTCTGTAGTCTGATGGCGGGCCCCATTTTTTTTCATGTTCCTTGTGTACTCAATAGTGAAATACTAATTAAGAACACAGACAGAATTAAAATTCAACATGATTTTCATTAATTATAGAAGCCAAGTAGATTGATTGATGAAAGAAAGGTTCATCTTTGGAGAAGAGAGATGCTGTCCTTCATCCATCTATATGATATCCATAATGGACATAATAACTATCAACATAAAGATAAGGCTTTGGAGGGAGGAAGTTTGTTTTTTTAAAGTATCTTAGATGTGTTTTCCACATAAACTGACTATTCTAGATATTTTTACACTCCAACGTACTCCCATTGCTACTTCCTTCTATACTCCTTCCTATTCTTCCCTTCCAAATCCTAGATGCTCTTTAAGGTTCACTCTGTTTTCATCAGTATCCATGAATCCTTCCACAACAGCCCATGGCACTCTGTTGCTTTTCTAAATTTCCAAAATACTTTTGTGTCCCACAATCTGGCATTTGAATTACACACTAATATTGTTCTTGGATTACTAGGAGTACCCAGTGATCAATTCTTTGAAGTTAAAGTCAATGGTTTCTACTTTTCTTCTTCTGTAGTTCTTAGCTTAATTTTGGGAAACATTTAAACTCTAGTAAATCTGACATGAGAGGAGAAAACAAAACCACAGAAACAATTATTTTCTCAACACGCTTCGGGTCCCTCATCTTAAGACTGTGGAGAAAATGAAGGATGCTGAGAAAAGAGATATAAAGGTAGAAAAAAATAGTAGAAGATTGGCATAAATTAGGGAGGCTACAACAGTTAGGATTATTTCCCTTAAAGGAATAAAGACTGAAAGGAAATGCTGAATAATATCTTCTAGTCTTTAATGATTCTCATACATTAATGGTAAATAGTTCTCTGACTCTTTCAAACACAACACAAGAGCATGGCTTAGAGTGGTCTAAGAGAGATTTTGGTTAGTCTCTATTCAAAAACTCTAGAGAGCAGAGAGACTTTCCATCTTAATTTTTTTTTACCTGATTCTCTAATTACAAGCTCCAGGTTAGAACAAGAGGAGTCTATTTCATTCGGAATATGTCAGTAATGAGATATAATCCACGTTTTCCAAATGTCCTTGCATGCATCCTTCTCAGACATCTTCTTTCTTTAGAAACTCGTGTATGAAATATACATTAATGAAAAAATTAGATACTCTCTTAATGTGACCTGAGGGAGTGAGCCTACCCTATTCCATACCTACCAATAAGAGTTTCCTCTGCTTCAAACTCTGAGTCAACCTTTTTCTAATATTGTTGGCATGTGGTAGACAGTGCGCTGGAAAGAATTAGAGTGTGTGAGTGTGTTTTCTGGCTTTATAGTGTCTAACTGCAAGGGCTATCTTAGGCAAATGATGTCATTTTTCTCAGCCATGCTCATTTTTTTCTTTACATTTTTTAAATTGAAGTATAGCTGACACATGTTGCATTGGTTTTAGGTGCACAACATAGTGATTTAACAAGTCTATATGTTATGCTGTACTCACCACAATGTAGCTACCACCACAATCTGTCACCATACAATCCTATTACAATACCATTGACTATATTTCCTATGCTTTGCCTTTCATCTCCATGATTTACTCATTCCATAACTGGAAGCCTGTTCCTCCCACTCCCCTTCACTCATTTTGCGCATCCCTCCAGCGCCCTTCCCTCTGGCAACTACATTTGTTCTCTGTATTTATAGGTCTGTTTCTGCTTTGTTTCTTCATTTGCTTTGTTTTCTAGATTTCACATATAAATGAAACCATATGATATTTGTCTTTTTTTATCTGATTTATTTCATTTAGCCTAATACCCTCTAGGTTCATACATGTTGTTATGAACGGCAATATCTCATTCTTTTTTGTGGCTGTATAATATTACATTCATGTATATACATATATATACACACACATACATATATACACACATATATATACACATGTACACGTATACATATATACACGTACACACATACATATATCACATCTTCCTATTCCATTCACCTATTGATGGGCACTTAGGTTGCATCCATATCTTGACTATTATAAATAATGCTGCAATAAACATAAGGGTACATATATCTTTCTGAATTCATGTTTTAGTTTTCTTTGGGTAAACACCCAGAAACAGAGTTACTGGATCATATGATATTTCTATTTTTACTTTTTTGAGAAAACTCCGTACTGTTTTCCACAGTGGTTGCACCAATTTACATTCTCACCAAAAGTGCACATCCTCATCCACACTTTTTCCCCCATATCCTCCTCAACACTTGTTATTTCTTGTCCTTTTAATACTTGCCATTCTGAAAGGTGTAAGGTGATGTCTCATTGTGGTTTTGATGTGCTTTTCCCTGATGATTAGTGATGCTGGGCATCTTTTTGTATCCATTGGCCATCTGTATGTCTGTACTCATTTATTATCAAGCATTCTTACTAGTTATCTACTGTATGGCACTAGGGAATCAGTAGTAAAGAAGATAGATAAGATCTGTGCTCTCACAAACTATACATTCTATTGAGTGAGACTTGGTTATCTTATATGCAAAACAAGTATGGTAACCACCAAGCCACAATATGTACTCCTCCTCCTCTGTCCCCTATCTCACTGACTGGCACCACCATCCAGAAACCACAGAGTCATCATCCATTACATACAACAGAATGGTCTCCAAGTCCCACTTACTCTGAATTTCATTTATTTCTTAAACCTGTTCACTTCTCTCCACCACACAGACCTGTCTCATCAGTATTCACTGATTTTCCTATGGCAGCTTCCTACTAACACCCCAGGCTGCGTTCTTAGACCCCTTCCATCTAATTGGCTCACTGCTTCCAAAATGAACATTCTAAATTGAAAATCAATCTATTAGTTGGGTTGCTTTTCCTTGAAAAATCAAACAGAAGAAAAGCGAATTTTAAATTCACTTAAAAAGAGCTCGGGAATGAGTAGTTGCACAATACTTGATTTAGTCTACTACCACATCAAGGACCTTGGTTCTTTACATCTTTCCACTTTGCCATCCTCAGCATGTTGACTTTTGTCTTCAGACTAGCCCCCCCACCCCATGTTCCCAAGATAGCTGCAGTTGTTCTAAGCAACAAATTCTCACACACTGTGCAACAGTGGAAGAGAGAATGTCCATAATGGATATCTCTTTTTAATCGTGAGGCAATTTCACCCAGAAGCCACAAAGCAGATTTTTTCCATAGTCTCATTGGCCAAAATTGTAAAACATGCCTGTGGCTAAATTAGGCAGAGGCGATGGAGTGGAATTACCAACACTGGTTTATTTTGATCAAATTTTACTTTCTGGGCCTAGAGTGGGGCCCAGTCACCACTGAAAATGTAGCCTCCTAATATACAAGAAAAATTGGGATTCCTTAGGAAGAAGATGAGGATTTCCTCTGGTAAGCAACTAAGAAAAGCTGCAATATCTGTTTGTCTCTGCTTCTTGCTTAAAATCTTTCAACATCTCCCCGTTGTCTTCAGAGTATAATCTTTACCTAGCATGGAATTCAAGGTGTTTCTTGTTCCACTCTCTGGTGTGCGGCCACCACACCAGCCATGTCTGGTGTCATGGCTCCCCACCCCTTTCTGTTAATCCCCTGTACAAATCTCATTCCCCGAAGTTCCTGGTACACCTGTGCTCTCCCATTTCCTTGCCATTGGACCCAGTTGGTTTTGTCTTCTTCAGCAGATAACTCCTATTCATCTATGGTTCAGCAACTTGTTCTCCTCTCACAAGCCTTCTTTACTCCTACTGATCTGGACAAGTGTACCTTGGGTATGCCCCCATAATGCCTTCTCCTTGCGGTGTTTACTCTTTTCACCGTAAGGTGATTGATGGTGAATTCCTCAGAGTTCCAAGTACCTGAGAAGTGCCTGGCCCTCGACAAAGTGTCCATGAATCAAATGCTGAGTAGGTAGGGTTTAGATTTGTAGAAAGAGTAGGATAATGTGAAAGAGGTTTATAAACTCTAATGCCATAACTATAAGCTGTGATTACTTTAGGGACAGCTTTGCTTCATTGAGCTTTCCTCTTTCTTCACATATTGTATTGTTTTTAAAATCACAATTTCTTTCATCATTTTATGATTAAAAAGTTCAGACTCCATATTGAAGTACCAAATATGCAGAATACTCAGAATTTCACATATTTTCCATCTTGTTTGTTTCTAATACCTCATATGACATTAAACAGAACTAAACAAAACTTTCCATTTCTACATTTCCAAAGGCCTCTCTTCTAATATGTTCCAAGAAAGGAGAAGGTCAGGACACAAGCAGGAATGGTAATGTAAAATAAATTGAAGGTCCAACCTCTGAACCCAGGACTCGTACGTCTCCTAGTCCCCATATGGAGTAGTCCAACACTGCATCTCTATGCCGCTTTCTGTTCCTGATTAAGAGATTCCTCCTTTGTGGTAGAAACGCTCTCTGCCAATAATGTCTAGAGAGATCATTCCTGGTTGGTGAGCAGACCTCGCCCCACTGGGTACATGAAAAGAGCAATCTCTGGTTTGTGACTCTAGCCTTCATTTAAACAGGTGGGCAGTTTCATTCCATCCTCAAGTATGTCTCAAGTGTAAACCAGGTGCTCTAGACACATAGGACAGACATGAAAAAGATTTAGTACGTCTCTGCTCTTGTAAAGTTTATATTGTAGGGGGTGGGGGAGGGAAAGAGGAAGGAGAAGAGGCAGACTACAACAAAGAAATCAAGAATGAGAAGAAATATTAGAAAGAGAGAAGGGTAACACAGGAAATTATAGCAGGTGGCTGCCTCTTATCTCCAGCTCAAGTGAGTCAGAGCTCTTGCTTTAATATTCCATGACTGCTATATGCTAGATAGATATGTATACCATCCACATCAATAGTACACTATTGGAAATTGCTCATCAAAATAACTAATAATAGTTTTCCCCCTTGCAGTCGACCTGCTTCAACTCCACAGAAGTCATTGAGTATTTTGACCAAAGCAGACCTGGCTCATGCCTCTGGTATGACTGACTACAGCGTAGGGGCATTTTTTACACTATTGGGCAGTTAGTCACACACTGCTTTATGAAGTCTCTTCTGTTGTTACCTGGAACTGTTTTTAAAGCGCATATTTTCACTTTAAAGTTAATATACCTTGTATTTTATCTTCTTAACTGAATCAAGGACCAAGAGAGTATTTCATTCATACTTATATACCCACAATACTCACTATTACCTGGCACATGATAGATATACAGCAAATGGTTGCTGATTAGATGTATCGATTTGAAGAGGAACACAAGAAAAGCTACATCACAGTAAAAGGAAGCTTTTGGTATAGCACCAAGATAAATACTACATGCAGAATAACTGTAGGAGCTCATAAGATGGAGACAGGAAAGACCTGGAAAAGGAGAACTTACGTTAGCTATTGAAGACTATCTAGTATCAGAATGGACAGAAAGGGTAGAGAAGGGCAGTTCTGGTGACAGAAATAGTATGAACAAAAGCAGGTGTCCCCACTGGGAATGGTTAGGGGAATAACATCACTGAGCAGAGGATTCATCTTGGAGAGCAGTGGGTGGTAAGAACAGTTGAGTATCTCTGGGCCAGATGAAGAAGAGGAATAAATTTCGGGTGGAAAACTCTTGTAGCTGATGCAAAGTCACCAGAAATCCTCAGCAGAAGAGGGAGTTGACGAGAACTGTGTTTTAGAAGGGAGTCCATAAAGTTCATACCAGTGGATACCCCATCACAGTCAGGCAGGAGACTCAGTGAGAGGACTGGGAGTGAGAAGGCAGATTGAGGAATTGCAAAGACAATTGCTGTAGAAAATCAGAGGAAAACATGAAATTATTCCTCCATTTTCTGCATTATAATGACTCTCAAAACACTATGACTTAAATTTCTCTCTCAGTTGTTTCCCATGCCTTCCAACGATGTAGCCTAGAAAAATTTCATTTCTCTAATTGCCCCTATCAGGGTCTCAAGGTTAGTTCTTCTGGATTCCCCATCCTATGCATTTGAATTTCTGTCAGTTTCACCTAATACTTAACAGATACTCAAATTAACTTCTTATGTAACACTTCATTCAACAGGTAGCTATATTATAAATAAATTATGGAGGATACAAAAATAAGAAGAGACCCCTTTTCTCTAGGAGTTCACCAGCAAAGACTATGAGTTAGTTTACTTAATAATCACAAAAATAAGGAGGAAGACTTCATCATGGAAAACTAAATAAAGCTACATTGAAAGTTTCTGAGGAAAAAACCCTTAAAATTATATGAAGGCCAGTAGAGTCAAAGGAAGTAGGACCTCAAAATATGTATCCTCCTTGCCAGCTACATAAACTTTGTATATCCCTACTTTAAGTGTTAGATTGTAAAATTCAGAATGGCCTGGCATACAAGATTATTTTAAATTATGAATTTAAAAATTTATTACAGAAAATTTCAAGTGGATTGGATACAAAAGTAGAATAATTAATGAATCCCCACGTATTCATCACTTCAGGAATTCTTCATTCGTGGGCAATTATATTTCATCCATACCCCAATCACTCTCCTACACAGAGATTATTTTGAAGCAAATGCCCACCTTTATATTATTTCATTTGTAAATATTTTAATTTGTATCTCTAAAAGGTAAGGACTCGTGTGTGTGTGTGTGTGTGTGTGTGTGTGTGTGTGTGTGTGTGTAACTACAATCTATTATTCCTCCTAAAAATATTTTACAATCATTTCTTAATATCATACCAAATATAGGGCCAGATTTCAAATGTTTTCAATTGTGTCCAAACTGTTTCCCCCCTCCACAGTTTTCTTTGTTAAACCAGGATTCCAATAAGGTTTAAACTATGTAATCAGTTGATGTGGTTGGTATCTCTTAAGCCTTTTTTAATCCATAGGTTTTACCTTCATCTTTCTTCTTTCTTGCTGCTTGTTTGTTACAGAAACCAAGTAATTTGTCCCTTGGGATTTCTTTATAGTCTGGATTTAGCTAATTCCATTCCCATGGAACCATTTAACATGTTTTCACTCTCCCATATATTTCCTGTGAATTGGTGGTTGAAGCTAGAGGCTTCATCTGATGCAAGTTTGATTTTTCTTTACTTTTTTTTTTTTTTTTTTTGGCAAGAATACTTCTTAGGTGCTGCTTTTTACTTCCATCAGGAGTAGTATATACTTGCCTCTCTTTTTTTGATGTTAACAGTCATTGAAGGTTATTTCATTGGGGTTGCAAACAGTAATTTTGATTATTAGTTGAAACAATTCTATAAAAAACAGCTTTCCCCTTATTGACTGTCTGATCACCCTGAGGTACTTTCATTTAATAAAGGTAAGATAAATGTTTCATTCTTTCCCTTTACTTACCTATTTTAAAATGTACTAGTTGGTTCCTTAGTATCCTCCAAAAATAACTAATTGGATTATTTTTTGCTATTGCTGTTTACTATTAGATTTAAAAATATAGATGTGCTTCATTCTGTTGCAGTAAGTATGTTTATTTTATGCTCAAATTATCCTATCTCTGGCCAGTGAGAGCCTTTTAAATTTTTTTTTTCAACGTTTATTTATTTTTGGGACAGAGAGAGACAGAGCATGAACGGGCGAGGGGCAGAGAGAGAGGGAGACACAGAATCGGAAACAGGCTCCAGGCTCTGAGCCATCAGCCCAGAGCCCGACGCGGGGAGTGAGAGCCTTTTAAAGCTGGTCCCTGAGTCCTTTTGACATGACTCTTGTAGTTATTGAGTGTTCTAGCTTTGCGATGTGACAAAATGTCCCAGACCATCTTGTATATTTCCTTCCCAGATCTGGAATTAGCTATTTCTCCAAAGAGCCCAGTTTCTTCTAGTATGTCATGGTATTTAGAGGCCACAGTCTGAACATTAAGTGTGCTTATTGCTAGTGACGTGGTCAATGTTTCTAGGTCATTTCAGTGGATAGAACTAGGAAATATGTATATTTTTTCTCTAAGAAAAAGTATATTATGAAGTATATTATATTTCCAATTAAATCTCAGGATTACAAAGTTGTACCTTACCTCACTGATGTTATATCTGCATTGCCTTTTCCCTTGCCAAAATTCCTGGTTCTTAATGCAACAACATAACCACTCATTTGCCTTATCCCACAACACACACATAGTAGTTTCAGAATAGCAATACCACACAACCAGTAACAGCATGATTACTGAAAGCAGTTTGTTTATTATAGAATTATTTGTCTTTAGTATGTATATTCCTCTAGAGATATACAAATTTCTGTTAACCTACAATACAAATTACCCTTAACGTGATATCATTGCCGTTTTTCATATTTTTGTCTTAAAACCCAAAACTACTAATTTCCAAAATGTTTAAATGACTATAATTTTTCTTTATAAATCAAAAAAGAGGTTACAGATAGGAATGATTATGAGACTTATTAAAATAATTACCTTGAGTGTCATCATTGAATTCTCAGGATATACTACTGCGTACTCTTTCTTCTTAGACCTGACTCAGTTTCACAATTTCATTCATTCATTCATTCATTCATTCAAGAGATACCTAATAAATATTATATGACATTCAGACAAGAGGAATAAAGAGGGAATTTAACATGTATTGAGTGTCTGCTATGTCTCAAGTGTTATTCTAGCTGTTTTACATACATTATCTCAAAATTTTATAAGAATCTTTTGAAGTATACATTATTATTCTGTAACCAATTTTCAGATGAGACAGTTGGGGCTCAAGGGGCCTCCTTTGTCCAAAGTAACAGAGCTGTTAAGTGGAAAAACCAGAATTAATATATTGGTCCATTTTTTCCCAATGTCATATATAAGATACACTCCCTATCCTCAAGGAGTTACTGGAGGGTTTAGACACAGGAAGAACAAAGTACAATAGAAGTTCAGGCAAAAGAAGAATTAAATTGTGAGGGGCATCACAGAAGAGGTGACAATTTGCCTGAATCTCAAGAAAAAATAGAGTTTTGTTGGATAGAGAAGGAGTGCATTCCACATGAAATGATGGAAATAAACAAAATTGCATAGGTTAAAACATGCAATGGGTTCTTGAAAGGATGAATAGTCTGGTTTGGCTGGAGTTTAATATAGGGAAATAAACTAAAGCTGAAAAGGTGCCTAGGACCCCAGCTGGGACCTGAATGCCAGTCTGAGGATTTAGGACAGCCAGAAGTGAGGCATGATAGAGCTCAATCCCAGCCATTGGGTAGGTTCCATCTAACCCACATCTTCCTCCTTTCAGAGACACAAGGCAAAACCTACCTTCATAGATCACACACCTAACAGATTGGTCTGCCTGTCTTCTAGCAGTTTCTTGCTAAAGCTGAACTTATTTTTTATGTTTTGCTGTTTGAAGTTTTGCCAAATTAAACCTTCTAGTTAGACATAGAGTAGTCCCACGAAACATTGCACAGTGGTCGACACTGGTTGCACTGGAATTCTCAGTATCAACAATGAAGTCTGACTGTAATTGGATATATTTGGAGTCAAATAAGCCTTAGAGTACTGTGATAGCTCATCAATTTCTTATAAAAAATCTGCTAAAGTATATTTATCAATTTGATTACTTTAATAAGTATGGGATTATGGAAGCAATAGAAAAAAATACCATAATGCAAGAGATTTGGGTAATGGGACACCTTGGTGGCTGTCAGTTGAGCCTCCAACTCTTGATTTCAACTCTTGACTCCAGGGTCATGGGACTGAGCTCTGTGTCCAACTTCACAATGAGCACGGAGCCTGCTTAGGATTCTCTCTCCCTCTGCCCCTCCCTCACTCTCGTGCACATGCTCTCACTCTCTCTCTCTCTCTCTCCCTCTCTAAAATTAAAAAAGAAAGAGAGAGTTCGGATTTGGATAAAGACTTTTTACTCTAGAAATGAGTTATATTTCAATGATATATATAATAGACTCTTTAGTTCAGGTAACTTTGGCTTAAGATCCTTCCTTTGCTCAGTATTAAAGTTAAAAAAAAAAACAAAACACAACAACCACTTAACCTAATATTCTCATACATTCCCCTCATGGGGATTTCTAACAGTGAATTAAGTCTCCCCATCATCCTGTTTTTATAACAAAGTGTGAGATTGCATAATTCATGGTAACTAAACCTTCTTTTACCATATGACATTTGCTATCTTAATTGTCCTTCCAGTTCATAATGCATAAATCAAATATAGTTGAGCTCTGTAAAATCTATTAGTTATGGATCTTTTGAGATCTGAGTGAGCTATTGCCTATTTAGGACAAGTTATGAAAAATGTCCTTAGTATTCCCCCTTCCTTCTTTTCTTTCATTCTTTCTTTCTGTCTTTCTTTTTCTTTCTCTCTCTCTCCCTCCCTCTTCCTTCCTTCCTTTCTTTCTTTCTTTCTTTCTTTCTTTCTTTCTTTCTTTCTTTCTTTCTTTCTTGTCATAATAATTGAGATACTCTCCTGGCAGGTGAGAGAAAAGAATCTTATGTAGAGAAAGGGCATGGCCTTTATCAATACCCAAAACTATCCGGTTATGGAAAATATAAACCCATATGAAAATGTTTGCTGGACCCATTTTTACAAAATCTACATTTTTGAAGATGTAGTCTATTAATTTTTGTTGATGTCATATTTAAGAATGAAGATATTTATAGACACTGTTTTAATATTTTTAGCCAACACTGTACTGCAAAGTTCAATACATAAATAGATCTGTTGTCCAGTGATTTCACACTCACTATTCCTGACAGAAGATTTTATCTGAGATATCCCAATAATTGTAGTCACATGGCATATTAGTTTTAATTGCCCCACCATAAGCTTTAAGTTTTCATTTTGTGCTAGTGTAGTCATAGCCCATATAAATCCAAAATCTGTGTTTAGGTTACGGTTGTGGTTCACACCCTTGACTGCACTTTAAAATCACCTGGAGGGCTTTTAAAATCATATCAACCTGGGACCCCACTCCCAAAGATTCAGATTTAATTGGTCTGGCTGCAGTACCACATCAGTTGCACAAGTCCAGGAAGCATCATTTATTGAGAACATATTCATCCCCAGGGCCCCCGAACTTCCCGGAGCACAAGTCCACTGTGTTCTGTGTGAATGGTACCTGCTGTCCTTGTACAAACTTGGAAGCCTAAAGAGGGGGCATGAGCACACCTGTTTTTAGAAGCTCCCCAGGTGATTCCACAATGCAGCCAGAACTGAGAACCATGTAAAGGTATAAAATAGCATGAGACAATAACAGCATGTATTTAGGAGCCAAGTAGAAATGGATTCAAATCTTGCTCTACCATTCTTTAGCTGTGGAACCTTAGGAAAGTCATTTAACCTAGTGGAGCCTCAATTTCTTCATAAACAAAATGAGAAGAATAATACCTGCCTCAGGGCTTCTGGGTGGCTCAGTCAGTTGAGCGTTGGACTTCAGCTCAGCCCATGATCACACAGTTTGTGGGTGCGAGCCCCACGTCGGGCTCTGTGCTGACAGCTCAGAGCCTGGAGCCTGCTTCGGATTCTGTGTCTCCCTCTCTCTCTGCCCCTCCCCCACTCATGCTCTGTCTCTGTCTCTGTCTCTCTCTCTCAAAAATAAATAAACGTTAAAAAAATTTAAAAAAAAATAATACCTGCCTCATGTGATTATACTGAAAAAAAAATACAGTCTAAGTGAAATGCTTGCCACAAAGTTCATTCTCAAGAATCCACTATTATTATTTCAGTTATTAAAGTAAAATTTCTGTATTATTCTAGACTTCTTCAGTACTGACAGAAATCAAATGTGGACAACCTGAAACAAAAAATGGGAAATTCAAGCAAGCCACAAGAAGGGTAGGGTTGGATCTGGTCTGTTGGATTCCAGCATTTGAATGCTGTTAGGACACATATTCTCTCTTGTGCTTATTCCAGTTTCTTTCATGGTGCCTTCATTCTCTGAAGCCAGCTGTCCCTGGAGAGGCTAGCCTATAACCATAGGCAACTCAAGCCTTTTATATCTCTATAGCTTCTTATGCACAGAAGAGTAACTAATTATATTCAACTCAGTTGAGAAGATCACAGTGACCCGGGCTGGCTCTTATATCCACCCCCATGGTCAAGATGTATAGTCCTTAAAATGGAGAGAAGGATAATGTGCAAATGAACACAGTAACCACCTTCATTTTCACCATTCAAATAATTGAATTCAAATAATATAAAATGCACAAAACCTCTGCCATCGTAGGATCTAAGGAAGAGCAGCAGTAAGGTCCCAGAAGCAGTCACAAAGTACCCCCAGTTTAAAACACCTAGTCTCTGGCCGCCTGTGTGGCCCAGTCAGTTAAGCATCCAACTTCTGCTCAGGTTCATGATCTAATGGTTTGTGGGTTCGAGCCCCACATCAGGCACTGTGCTGATAGCCAGAGCCTAAAGCCTGCTTCGGATTCTGTGTCCCCCTCTCTCTCTGCTCCTCCCCCACTCGCGCTCTGTCTGTCGGTCTCTCTCAAAAATGAGCAAACATTTAAAAAATAAAAATAAAACACCTAGTCTCATCTGCATCGTCTAATACCTGAGTGTTCTCCCCTCCCATCCCCACCCCACAGTCTCTCCTTACCTATGGGAGTGGGGAAATTTAGCAGTTATTAGGAATACACTCTACAGCTACTTTACTGTGCATGTTACCCAAGAACAAGACACTGTGCAAGAACAATCACAAAGACCCAAAGACCCCCTTTAACATTTAACTTGTTCTAGCCACTTATCTACCCCTCGTGGTGGTGAAGGAGCAAGTGTCATGACAGAGGAACAAGATTCATCGCTTTATAGCAAGTGTGCTTTGGACAGGTTATTTAACTTCTCAGAGCTTCAGTTTCCTAATTTGTGAAATAAGGGCAATAATATTTCACAGGACTGTTGTAAGAGTTGAATATATTTGCTAAGCAATAAGGTCTTTGAAAGTCAATTACACTCTAGATATTGGATCTCCAATAAGTGGTTTCAGGGTTTGGGGAATAGCTTTATATTTACAAAATTAACTGAAGAGGCCTTGCTATGAACATGCTCTCATGTATTTAGACCCAGTAGAGAGAATGGCTGGGCATATACTTGAATATCCTAGGAAACACTGCAAAAGATGCACAAGTATTATTGATATTCACTGACCTTTGGGTCTTAGCACACTTACTTTGTGGTTACATAAATGAATGATGGAGCTGCTGGCATTCACTATAAGTCACCTTGCTACTTTACTGGTTCAAGGGCTTTATTTAGAAAAGCACCCACTCACTTCACTGTAACATAGAATAACACTTTAGATAAGGAAGTAAAGAAGAAAAAAGTCAACTATTAATAGCATTACTAGCTCTTCGATGTCAAATGATGCTTCTGGGGATTTTGAGGCTTCTTTATAGTTCCTATTCAGCCAAAGTAAATTGATTATGGGTTGATGAGAGTTGATGAGAGGATTATAGGAATGAAGGTGTAAAAGCCAACTGGCTCATGGCCAAGGACACAGATGGCACTCTGACTCTTATGGGCAAAATCAAGTTCCAGATTATATGCTATGGACCAGCTATGTATTCTCTATTGGCAAGGAACCTCATCCCAGACAGTGATATTAAAATAGTATGCATCAAAAATGTATATTTAGTATGCACCTTTTCTGACCTGAAAATGGAGGAATTACCTGACTAGGCCTTTTATACTGTCAGTACTCCATAATCAAAATCCCATATATTTCCATAAGTTAAAATTGCTTTCAGTGTAAACAGTGGTGTTTTGAACAAAGGAGCAGTCTACTCATGAACCTTTACCTTTTAGGTAAGCACAGAATTGCCTATATCAAACAAACATGAATAAAGGTCAGCTGTGAATTTTAAATTGTTCAAAAGATTGGTAATTCAACATCACTAAAATGTAGGGAGCAAATTGATGAGAATATCTTGGAAGAGAAAGAATATATTTTCCTAATTTTTTTAAACATCTGGTCTTCATACTAATTTTATTTCAATTTTTGTTAATATAACCACACAAATGCCTGATTTATACAGTTTAAGTATCCCGTAGCAACGTGATCTTGTGTTTCTCTCTTTCATTTCCTTCCTAGCCCTCCCCTATTTATTTCTTGAGAGAATCAGGAAAAGGTTTTCTGTTTCTTCTCTGTTGAATCTATTTATGAAAATTTGAACTAAACAGCTTAGCACAATTAAGCAGGATGCCTCATTCATCAAACCTTCATTTTTCTAAGACTTCCATCCTATCAGTCACCAAAAAGCATGTGTTAAGTGGCAACTGTTTCTAGTCTGTTGGCATGCCACATCTGTTGACAATTACAGAGGTGCGTAAGACGCCATTCATATCGTGGTATGTGCTTCCCTGTGCCTTGGGTCACAGGCCCTCAGGGACATTTACAAAGTGTGTGCTTTTTCACTGTCCTGGAACTAAAGAGTTTAATTTTGCCTGAGAATGTGTTTATGCACCTTGTAAAGGAACTAGTCATTCTTTTTTGCTTTTCCTTACTACGCGGGGTGTGTGTGTGTTTGTGTGTGTGTGTGCGCACGCGCGCGCGTACGTGTGCACACGCACCAAAGAAAAACCATGCCAGGTAATAAGCACAAAGACTTTCTTTTACATACCCACCAACCTTCCTTGTAAATTGTTGCTTTGGATTTTTATTCATTCTTTTGTTAGTACCATATTTCTTGGCTTCTCTTGGATTTTGTATTTTTTTAAATCCTACTTAATTCTGGTTTTATTTCCTCATGTTCTTGGTCAAGATTTGGATCAGATTTTTTCAATATATGTCTGCAATTACAAGTCACTGGGACCCTCTCTGAAGTTATGCCCTCTTTCTTTTGGGTCTCTTTCTGACCTATACGCATGTTTCATTCTATAATCCATATTTCTAAGGAAGTATTTAGAACCTCAAAAAGCTGAATCTATAAGTCATCTACCCAGGTATTTTATCTCCTGGAATAGTTGGCAATATCCAAAATGTTGACATTTTCTCCTGTTTTTACTTAAGTATTTAATATTGGGTATGCATGATCATAGTAACATAGTTTGAGGGTGTTTTTTGTTTGTTTGGTTCTTGTTTTTTGTTTTTCATTTAAAAGAGAGGTACTGGAATGCCTGGGTGGCTCAGTTGGTTGAGCATCTGACTCTTGATTTTGGCTCAGATTGTGATCTCGTGGTTTGTAGGATTGAGCCCCTCCTCGGGCTCCGCGCTGACAGTGTGGAGCCTGCTTGGAATTTTTCTCTCTCTCTCTCCTTCTCTCTCTGCCTCTCTCTCTTTCTCTCAAAATTAATAAATAAACATTTTAAAAAATAAAATAAGAGAGGGGTACTGCTTTTGGACATTGTGAGCATATTTTATTAATATTATGAATAATCAAATGAATTCTAGAAGAGCTACCTTAAGGGAGTTACTTAATGGCTAAAAGAAGAACTAGGAGAGAAAGACGTTGAGAACGAGGTTAAAGTCAATGGTACTTTCATCCATGGTGGTTAATGGTGTTTCTTAATATTTAAATATCAAGTGTGTTGTGATGCTTAATTATCCTTAATATCTAAATGAATCACCACCATATTGAAGAAAAGAGGAAGTGACCTACAAATTCTTTAGTGTTTCTTGAAGAGGAAGGAGCAGCTTGAGGAGCTTGGAGAATTCTACAGGAGAGAGGAAGTTGTTAGATCCTAGGCTCCCATTTCCTTCAAATGAAGAAAACAGGATGCATGAGCGTGCCTCTTCTCCAACATTAAATTTTGCGTTGGTTTGCTATTAAACTCAAGGGTATGTGAAGGAAGCAATTTTAATTGCTTGGCACTTTAAAAACCTGTTCTACTGTTCAGTGGGTTAGAAATATTTTGAAAATTTGATTGCATTTACAGCCATGCAAATTTACCTGTAATAAATTTCTGCTGTAGGCCTAAATAATCTGTCTTCTAGAAATGAACATATAAATGCAACTATAGAATGCTCAGAAGGGCAAGGGAGGCCAGTATTTATTGATGTCCTGCATGGTACTAAATGCATTACATTCACTATTTTATCCTCTCTTCTTAATGTCCATATGAGTAGATACTGCTATTTCTATTTTACAGAGGAGGAAACTGAGGCTAAGACCCACTAGGAGCCCCTATCTAACTTGTATGAAGTGCAGTGCAGACCCGCCCCAGCTCTGTTTGACTGCAAGCCTGTTTTCCTTCTCAGCTGTCTTTACATCCCTGGGGTGATGCTGAAAACAGTGAGGAGTGGCAGCTTCTTAGTTCACATAGGCTTTGCAATCAGTGCAGCCTGATTCATCGAAGACACACACCCAGCTTCATACACACAAATCCACTTGGGGCCTGATTTATCTGGATTTGTGTCTAAATTATCCCATATATATATATATATATATATCCCATATATCAAATAATGCTAGATACTCTCTCCAATTTCCGCCTGGTAGCCAGTTTAAAATGTCTCAAAACTCCCACTGTTCAGAGCAATACTAAGAATGTTGTCTTATGTTAATCAAGTATACACTGTGCTGTCTTGTATTAATTAAATTTATGGTACCTAAATCAAGAATCCTTCGGGTTGGCTTTTGAAGCATGCTCTGTCTCTGGCATGGGAAGAGCCTATTTTGAGATTTTCCTACACAAAAGTAAAGAGCCACCATCAGGTATTGTTGAGAGCCTTTTCAACTGATCCCCAAACGTAAGAGGAATCTAGCTTCTCTGGAAGTTTTTAATAAATCTCATTATCTGACCATTAGTCAAATGCCTAGAATATGACATTCCTTCATTATTTTTTTTTCCACTTATGGTTTTGTTTAAAGGCTCTTTTGATGTTGTTTGCCCCCAGGTAGTGGTAAATGACCATGATTGCTAATAGGCTGGTTTCCACCAGCTAACAACTGCCTCATAAATATTCAACAGGGGCATTCTGTGCGAAGGGCTGGGGAATTAGGTGACCTGCCAAGTCTTTCCACATCTAATATCTATGATAATGGCTGCAAATTACATGGGACAGAAGGAATGGTCTTGCACTGTGAAAAAATGAAGGGAAATCAAGACAGCCTGTGGCTCCTAGCTGCAGTAGTCAGCTTGCCTGGCTGAGAACACCTTTCCCAGGCGCTGTTCACTGAGGTTGCTGCCTTTCAACCCTGCCTTACAGCTGAGGGCTAGGGTGTTCACCCCTGCTTAACCACAGTCCTTACCACCCGGAAGAGTCGAGCAGTCTTTTCTCTTTGTTTTAATCTTTTGTTGTAATGGTAATTAGCATTACACCTTGAGTAGTAAATTAAGAAATCCAAAATAGAATTTTAAATTTAAAAGGCTTTCCCACTAGGAATCCAGTTGCATTAATTTTGTGGACTGAAGGTAAACTGAATTAGCTGAGTGTGTGAATTCATTACCTTATTCTAATCCTCAACATCACAAATGCAAAAGGCTGTCATTAAATTTGAGAACTGACAAGAACTGGGATTTCTCAATATGAGTGTTGAAAGATTAATTTGAAAAGATCTCACTAAAAAATACAAAAGTTTATTGCTAACGTGGGATATTTTATATTCATAGTCTGTACCTGGTTTTAAAAAGTGCCCCTTTGCAGTACCTGGTTTAAAAAGAAGTGATACATCATTTAGAGCACTTGATCAAATTTTACATTGAAATACCTATAGTTATTATTTTGTCCTGGTGATACATAAGCACAGTTTATAAGATCATATTGGAAATTTCTTTGTCATCAAAGGATATTTGATTTCCATTTATTAAACATTTTACATCCAAACAGAAGTTAAGAACAAAGAAAAAGAAAGAGAAAATGAGCTCCACGGCCCCCCCATCCATTCTTTTCAAAATATGATTTTGGAAAAGAAAGTATTTACTCCTTTGACAATATCTCATTACTGTGTATTTGTGGTAAAAATATTAGTGGTAAAAAAGAAATGGTACTAATGAACACAGTGGTAATAAATTTCACGCAAGTATAGTTAATTTTCACCAAACTAGTTGCCAAGCTGGTAGTGGGGTAAAAATGGTACATATTTCATTTTTGGTCAGTGGCATTTTAATTTTATAAATAGCCATCTACCTTGATTTACACATCTGTAGCACAGTTTAAACATCTGTGTCTAAGACGACCATTTGGGAAAAGGAAGCAAAAGGTTCGCTGGCTTCACTTAATACCTGTTGTCTGGTTCTCTGTACTGCATTCAAGTCCCAAATGAGATTTTGTAAAGAGAAATTGTATGCAGTTTGCTTACTTATTATAGAGTGAATAACCTAGGATGGCTTTTTACAAGCCAGCATGTGATTTTACTGACTTTTCAAATGTTATGCAACTGTTGAAGAACTTAAACATCGGTTCCAACAGTGAAAATTAGAATAATTGAGATCAAGCGCTAGAGGCTGATGGTTCTCTTAACTCTGTTACCACAGGAGCCCTTCACTCCCTTGTGTTGCATTTATTAGTTTGCAAGAGATTTTTGCGTTCAGAACATAAGACCTAGTTTTAAAAATGCTACTTGGGGTTGCGGGGGTGCCTGGCTGGCTTAGTCAGTAAAGCAAGTGACTCTTGATCTTCAGTTCTAGCCCCACATTGGGTGTAGAGATTGCTAAAAAAAAAAAAAAAAAAAAAAAAAAAAAAAATCTTTAAAACAATACTACTTTGAGTAACAGACTGGTTTGTAGCATTATTTTCATCCAACTTGATTAATTTTAGCCATAGATCACTTAAAAGAACAGCTTGATTAAAACTATTAGAAAAGGAATATATTGCATGTAGCTTAGCCATAAAATATAAAGTCCAAGCTATACATGAAATAACTTTTAAAGGTAATCCTTCTATGGAAAAAGATAGTATGGGGTGCCTGGGCAGCTCAGTGGGTTGAATGTCTGACTTCAGCTTGGGTCATGATCTCAAGGTTCATGAGTTTGAGCCCCGCATTGGGCTCTGTGCTGACAGAGCTGGCTTCGGATCTTCTGCCCCCCTCTCTCTCTGCCTCTCTCTCTCTCTCTCTCTCTCTCAAAAATAAATACACATTAAAAAATTTTAAAGATAATAATTTATAATATTACCACTCCCAAGATACGTAGACAGCCATTGCTATTAAGAAAATCACATTGATTCTGTCTACCCTTGCTGTATGTCTGCTTCTTTCCTAAAACCACAGTCCTAGAAGCAATTTTAATGATCCATAATATAATCCTTAGTTTTCCCCTTAAACAAGACCAGACCTAAAGCCATTGATTCTAACATCAGAATGGTCTACTAGATCCTTTTCATTTGCTATTAGTACAGGGGTATCCCCTCATCCCCCATGAGCATAAGAATAGCAGTTTTGTTGCAAGATCTGGAAAAAAAAAACCCACATTGAATCCCTTACTGCTGTAGATGTATTTATTTTGTAGTTATTAAAAGCTAAGAGGGCTCCTTCTCAAATTTTTGCATGATGATTCCTGAATGAAACATTTGCCACTTTTTCCTTCTCAACACTACCCTAACCCTTATGTGTATTGAACTCAACATCAATAGGGGTTGGGGGTGTTGATCCTTTCTTTAACTTTGGCCTTTTGCAAACACTTACTTACCCTGGACCAGTGGTATTCAAATAATATAATTAAGAATCTCTTGTAAAGCCTGTTAAACGTACAGATTCCTGAGTCCCATACTAAGAAACACTAATGTAGTAAATCTGGGTTGGGACCCAGAATCTTCATTTTTCTTAAGTTCCCATAAGTCCCCTTATGACTAAGATGTAGGATGTCCAGGAACCATCCTTTGAGGAAAGGCAGGGGTTCTGGGTCCTTGTTCATGTGTTTAAACAGCATCGACTTATTGTAACTACCTAAGAATTGCATGATCTAGTCAGTGTTTTCCCAGACTTAATAATGTTATCAGATTCAGAACCAAAGGAATAACAACTGGGCTACTTGGGATGAATAGCAGTTTGGTGATGCTGAGAGCACTCTAGAGTGGGAAGACCTGGGTGAGTTCCAGAGCCCTGTTGATGAAGCTTTTGCAGTGTTGAGAGACTTATTACCATGACTCAGTTTTCTAGTGTATGAGTAGAGATAATCATCTTTGCCTTCTACCCCCATTATACCAAGACTCTGACAAATACAGAGGCACAACTTGTAAAAATAAACTAATTTCTACATGGTCCTGTAGTTATATAAGTAACAGATTTCCAGAAACCAAACACCCATAGAAAACCCAGCATTTTCCTTATGTTTTATAATAATTTCCCTTGGTTTTAAATGATGGTTTGTAAAACCACCTCCTCAGAGACTTTCTCCTTAACTTTCTACTTTACCTTCATCCCGTCTCAATTCATTTCTATAAAGATATTGAGATGCCATATTACATGTCACATTTCTAAACCACCCTCTAACTGGTACCCTTGGAGATCTTACATTTCCCACACTCAGAACCTAGAAGGTCAACCATATTTGACTCAGTGAAAATAACAAACAGCTGCTGAGCTGGCCTAGAATAATGTATGGGATAAAAAGTCAGGTTTAACCACAAAAGCCTTCCCAATCATGAGTCAGTGTGTGGGTGCCTCCATATTAGACTTCATGCAAGAGAAAGGAGCTGAATGCGGGAAAGTTCTCAAGATTTAGGTTCTCATTAGGATTTTTGAAAGGAAACATCCTTGTCCACCCTCACTAGAGTCACCTCTTTCATTTCTTTACCCACCTCATTCTTTTCAAACACTGTGTACACTTCACATCAGACCAGAGTGCCCCAAGAGTCCCTATAACTTCTGCTTTGTCAAAGACCAGGAAGGCATATGCAGTTGAACAAGGCAGGTTTATTACTCATTGCAGTGGGAGAGGACATACACCATGAGAAATCATGGGGCATCTCAGTCAAAGATGTTAAAAAGGACTTGAGACATTTGGGTTTGCATTAGGACAGAGTTTGAGGTGGGGTCCAAGGAAGCAGGGATTTGCTCTAGATTGGGTGTTCTCAGGAAGAGGTACAATTCTGTAGCTGGATATCTTAATCTTATCTGCAGGAAGGGCAAACCAGGAAGAGTATGTTTTTTTGCCATGAACATTTCAGGTTCTCTTTGTAGGTGCTGCGTTTTTGGTTTTTTTTTTTTTTTTAAGATTAATTTTCTGCTTTGCCATTGTTTGTTTATGATTAGTTCATCTGATCTCGAGTTGCATGCCCCTATCACTTATGAACTTGGGAAGTAGGGATTTAGGAACAGTGAGAAGGGTGAGTAGAGACTCCTCTCCATGAAGCAGTGGGTCAGTAGGGGAATTATAAGGAAGAGCAAGGGGAATGAAATGGTTTTCCAAAGTCTACTCAAGTGAGAAATGGGTGGAATGCATGGATGGATGGATAGATGGATGGATATAAAATATCAGGCCCATCTGAACTTACTACCATCCCAGATAATCTGCAGTTATCCTGAATACCTCTGGAACCAAAATCAACAAAACACATGATTCCTACCATTTTATGATTTGTTTATGTATGTATTGCACCTATATTGACACATAATACTGAAATTATGGGCTGCTAAAATTATGAAGAAAGGCAGTTAATGGTCCAGAAAGTTTTATTCATTCATAACAAAAGGGAATATAGGCAGGCTGAAACTAGTAGAAAACCCATTACCTTTTAAATCTGTCAGAAATCTCTTGTCCGCTGTGGCTATCCTCAGAATCATAAGGTTTTTAAAGCCTATGAAATGTTCATTTTCACATAAACATGAAATGGTGTCAGGGTATGGTGGGGGGAATTCCTGTCCAACAGGCACTTCTGCAGAAATAGTAGAGAGGGATCCTTCCTCAAGACGTGTGGGAAGGAATCCAGTTGTGCCCCATGAGTGGCATAGACAACTATGGAGATTGAACTTATGCTTGATGCTTATTACCCTGGGCAGAGAGGACAGGAGTCCCTCCTCTTATCTGTATTCTTTGTAAGGACTAAGCTTCCTGAGAGGTTAAGCCACCAGTTAGAATATGAAATCTTTAGAGGCACCTGGGTGGCTCAGTTGGTTAAACATCCAGCTTCAGCTCAGATCATGATCTCGCTATTCATGTGTTCGAGCCCTGCATCGGGCTGTCTGCTGTCAGCACAGAGCCCACTTCAGTTCCTCTGTCTCCCCCCTCTCTCTCTGCCCCTCCCCTGCTCATTCTCTCACTCTCTCTCTCAAAAATAAAATAAAACATTAAAAAAAAACCCACTTTGCTTCTACTGGGTATAGATTTGTACATAATCCTTCAGTGGAACAAGAAAAGGAAAATAACTTAAAAAAATAGAATATGAAATCTTTAAGGGAAGCCATTTGTCTGCTTTTTCTTTGCCTTCTACTTTAAATGTAAAGGCTTGTCATAGTCAGTACCTAGAGTTCCATAAGGTATGAGGCTTCATAAAGGTAGGGAATGCCCCCTCCTTTTCCTCTTAGAAGTATGTGAAAGCCTCCTTGCTCCTTTTTTTTTTTCTAATTTCTACTTTTTTTCAGAATGAGCATTCTGAGAACAAAACTCTTCTCTGATAACTCTTATAAAACACTTTTGTGCTTGGCCCTCCAAGGATTAAGAATTGGACACATAATTCTCCATTCATTTCTCAAGTGTCAAGAGAGAATTGAGTTTAAAGGCTCCAATTCCCTTGCAGGTTACACTGTCTATCTAGATGAATTAGTATTCAACATGGCTTTGGGAAAATCTCAGATGATTTGCAGTTTTGCAAATTGTTCAGACTCATAATGAAATCTCAGGCTGAGAAAATCACTAAACAGCTCCTGAGCATAAGCTTTTTCCTCTGATGTCCGGACATCTTGGATCAAATCATTCATCTGCCTTCTTTGCCTCATCTATACTCGAAAACAAGGCTTCTTGAAAAAGTCACATACACCACTAACTTGGTGCAAATTCATGGCCTCCAACCTTAGCTGGGACGTCAGTGAGGCCCCCTTCTGTATGTCCTCAGTCAGTTCCTCTCCCAAACTACCACCACTGAACTCCTCTGCCACCCTACATTTCCTTCCTTGCTCAGCAAAAGGCAGTCCATTATCCATCTATTCCTACTCTCCCTTTTGGGTACAATAGGATCTATATTCCTTTCGTTCTCCAGGATTATGTTCTGGATCCTCTAACTTCTACACTCTCAAGACCCTCAAACTGGCAATTATTTCTTTTCTATAGTTTCAATTCTCTTCACTAATGTTTTCCCTTTAGAATATAGAATATTCTCAACTCTTTTCCATTTAAAAAAAATGTGAGCACCTTCACATGACTCCATGGCCCTCCAGGTCTTTTTCTTTGCAGCCAAGCATGTCTCCAACCACTGACTCCTTTTCTCAACTGCAGTCTGAATTCCACCTGAAGCAGTCCACCACGACTACCCACCAAGGACTCATTTGGTTTTTGGCCAAGTCAGATGGGTCCTTTCCTTACTTGATTTTCCTGAAGCATTGACACAGGTGAGCCCCATGCACATTTTAATACTCTTTACTTCTTTAGCTTTGATGCACTTCTCTTCCCTGATTTTGCACCGCCCTCTTCCCGTTCCTTTTCAGGTTCCTCTCCGTGTGCTGGTCTCTTAAGTGTTAGTATGTGATAGGGTGTCATGCTTGGATTCTTCTCTTCTTATTTAGCTCAGTGTCCCTAAAAGAGAGCTCTGGAAGTTCCCAAATCTACATCTCTGGGTGTTAAAATCCATGTAGTCAACATTACCATGTGGATGGTCAGTAGGTACTTAAATTCAATGTGACCAGAGCTGAACTTTTATCCCGTTCTCGTTCCAGTCCACCTCGAGGAATAGAAAATTATCATCCTAGTCACACAAACCTAAAAGCTTTGCATTGACTTAGACCTTTCTTCCTCATTCAGCCCTTTCCACTCAATTGATTCCCAAGATATGCTAATTCTACTTTCAGAATGTAGCCTTTTCTCTATTCATTGTGCTATTACTTTAGTTAAGGCACTAAAACTTTCTCATTAGTACACTGCTTCTAGTTACCTTCTTAAAATGTGGCTTCCCATTGCTTTCTAGGCAAACTTCTGAGCATGGCATATAATGTCCTTCATAACCTGCCACCTGCCAAACTCTGCAGCCTGCTCTCCGACCAGATTTCCATGTGGACATTTACTCCAGCATAACACCCTACCAGAAGTTCCTTCAAAACACCAAATTATCTCACAATTCTTCCTTTCATATGCTGTTCCCTCTGCTTCTAACATTACTTCTTTCTAATCCTTGTGGCTGACTTCTTCTTATCTTTTAAGGCTTAGTTCATATACTAACATCTTAACGTGCTCATTCAGGAAATGTTAGTAATCATTATGGCTGATTGGCACCCATTCTTTATATTCTCCTAGCAAACCTTTAACATAGTGTTAATCATAGTATCTGTATGTATGATATATATACCATATATATTCATAAATATATTGCTATATATTTACTGTATATTACTATATATTTAGGAATATATATAGTAATATAACATATTACTGTATATTTAGGAATATATATACACCATACATATTCCCATATATTGCTATATATGCCATATATATATACTATATATATTATATATATACCATATATATTACTATATATTACTGTGTGTATATATCTTCCTATATATATAGTAATATATAGTAATAGGCCTCTTATTTTTCTTACCACCTAGTTCTGAACTCCACATTTTGCTTTTACTTTATCTCACTTACATTACCAACCTGGACCCTAAAGGCATTTGGGTTTACTATACCTGTTTAAAATAACAAATATTATCAGCAATTTTCTAGTGAAATTATGGTGGGGGTTGTAGTGGTGATGATTATATTTATTGAATACTTACTATATGGTAGGCACTTTCTAAATGCTTTACATATATTATCTTACTATAATCTCATTTAATGGATGAGGAAACTGATAATGAGAGAGGTAAGTACCTTAGCCAAGTCATATAGCATATAAGTATTGGAGTCAGGATTTGAACACATAGAGTACTAGCCTAGAGTACAAAAAAAAAAACGGGGTATTTTCCACGTACTTCATCAACCTTATTCCATTTATTACTCTTTGAGAGAGAAAGCCTGGGAAATCAATTCAAAATACTTATTATATATCTCCAATTGACCCTTGAACAACACATGTTTGAGCTGTGTGGATCCATTTATACATGAGTTTTTTCCCATAAATACAGTAGATATAAAACACCATAAATATATTTTCCTTATGATTTTCTTAATATCATTTTCTTTTTTCTAGCTTACTTTACTGTAAGAATACTGTACATAATCTGAATAACATACAAATTATGTGTTAGTTGACCATTTACATTATTGGCAAGGCTTCCAGTCAATAGTAGGTTATTAGTGTTAGTGGTAAAATTTTTGAGGAAGCAAAAGTTATATGCAGATTTTCAGCTGCAGGGGGGTTTGGAACCCCAAACCCCCACCCCTCATTGTTCAAGAGTGAACTGGACTTTGTGATTGAATTAGGCCTTTGAATAAAATATAGCCCTTCCTTTAAGTTTACCACCTAAAAAGGGAAATAAGGTATGAACATACCTTAATAAGTAGACCAGGTGGGTGATGGGTATTGAGGAGGGCACCTTTTGGGATGAGCACTGGGTGTTGTATGGAAACAAATTTGATAATAAATTTCATGTTAAAAAAATAAGTAGACAAAATATGATAAATGATAAAACTGACAAGTGCTATGGAAATCGAAAATAACTTGCTATTTATTTGATATCTTGCATGTGGAAAATGCTTCATAAATTGCATTTGATTTAGTATATACATATACAAATGTGCACCCACACTTTCTAGCAATCCCCATTTTCCAGTCCTGCTCTCCTTTAGGAATCAGAGGGTTCAGTGTCCCTATAACTAACACAGAATCGAATGGTTTCTGTATTAGTTAGCATATGTAATGTTGGCAGCTATAACAAACAGCCCCATCACAATGACTTAACAAATAAACATTAGTTCTCGCTCATGACACAGGCCAGTGGGGATCAGTATTTGGGAGGGGATGTTGTATACTACACAGTTATTCAGGTAATCAGACTTTTTCCATCTACTGGCCTTGATGTGCCCTAAGACTTTAGACACTTAAAGTCTTCAAATGACACCTCTGTACCTCTGTATTTGGTCAAACAATGAAGCGGGGGAGAGAGAGAGAAGGAGGGAGGGAGGGAGGGAAGGAGGGAGAGAAGGAGAGAACTTGGAAGATTACAAGAGAGGTTTTTACAGCCAGGCTTTGAAGTAGCACATGTGACTCCTGCCCAAAAGCCATTGTCCAGGACTAGTTGCGTAGCCCTGTCTAGGTGTAAGGAAGCTAGGAAATGGAGCCTTCTTGTGTCTCCAGGAGAAAAAATGGTTTGGTGAACACATAGCATTGACTCTATCACAGCCTTTATCCTCTTCATTATTCCAGTTATTGTATTTTTAAAGTTTCTCTACTCTTCTCTCTCAGATATCACTGGGGCCTCATAATAGATTGGTGGAGAGAACTTGGAATACACAAATAATACAGTCTTCCCAACTTTGCACTGCCCACTTTTTTATTTTATCATTTTCTGCAGCTGCTTTCCATTCAATTCGGCTATAAAACGTTAATGAGACAGGGGCGCCTGGGTGGCGCAGTCGGTTAAGCGTCCGACTTCAGCCAGGTCACGATCTCGCGGTCCGTGAGTTCGAGCCCCGCGTCAGGCTCTGGGCTGATGGCTCAGAGCCTGGAGCCTGTTTCCGATTCTGTGTCTCCCTCTCTCTCTGACCCTCCCCCGTTCATGCTCTGTCTCTCTCTATCCCAAAAATAAATAAACATTGAAAAAAAAAATTAAAAAAAAAAAAAAAACGTTAATGAGGCAATCACTGTCCTAGGTCCTAGGGAGTCAGTCATGGACAAGACAGTCTGTGCTCTCAAGATGCTTAGTGTAGTGGGGCCAGTCATAACATCAATTTCAAGAGGCCTTCTCCAATGCCTTTTTCCCTCCCAGACTGCTTCTAGGTTATTGAGAGAGAAGGTGTATTTCCCTCTCCACACCAGCTCTAGACATTAGCTCTCTATAGAAAATGTTTCTCATTCCTCCAGGGTCATTATGTTTTTTAAGATCTTTGAGAAACATCTCTAGAATTAATTTTGAGAGATAAGTCTAGATAGCATTACCCAGTGTTATACCCCTGCTTAGTACTAAGATTCTCTTTAGATTGTGTCCTAAGGCATGACACAAATTCACTGTGTTCCTTGGCACAAGGTGAGCTCCTATACTATCTGAGTGCATCTGGCTGTCCTCTGGAGGAAGTTTGATCTTAAGTAGCTAGAAGAGTTGGCAAGAGTCCCTTCACCTGTCCTCAAATAGGGAAAAGGGATATTTATGCAAATCGGGTCCTAAAACAGCCATTGGTATCTCATAATTCTTCAAGGGAGACATGCAAACTAACTCTATAACATGAGGTGTGTGTGTGTGTGTGTGTGTGTGTGTGTGTGTGTGTGTGTGTGTTTGCAAAATTCAGGGAGAAACTTTATGGAGGAAACTGCCTTAGGCACATTAAATATATAAGTTTAATTTAACACAGAAACCAAGTATTTTTTAAACCAAGTTTTTAAAACACCCGAGACACTAAATTTTCTATGATGAATTCTCTGGAAGAAGTCCTAAAGCTCGTTCTCTGATCACTTCCTATCAGACTTGGAAGGGAACGGTGTTTTGTTTTGGTGAGTTCAACTCCACCCTTGTTCATTTTGGTTATAATAAAAAGTCTTAAAATATGTTTTTCTGAGCAAGTGATTTTTCCTAGTTCTAAATTCTCACCACCCTTGAAATGTTGTAAGTACAGCTCCAGTTGTCCTCAAGGAAAAGATCAAAGGAAGGAAAAAACATATTAATGAGCACAGTAATTCAAAACCTCTTAAAATGTTGTTCCCATGTGTAGTGGGTCTTTCCGGGCATATCTCTGAGAAATGGATATTTTGGATCTTGATTTTAGCATATACAGGAAACCAATCCCCAGGCATTTCCCCCTTACAATTCCTTTACAAGTTCTCACTTAGAGAATTCCAAAAGTATCTTACTCAATGGTAATGTAGATTTCCCAGTGTTAAAAAAATTAGAGGAGAATGGAGTGAGTTGGTATCTCAAGTAAGTTTACCTGTCTAGTCACCTGATATTAGCTACCTATATACTTACACCACCAGGGCACCGTTTATTAATTTAGTGATAAGCTACACAACATTGAAATTACATTGCTCCTCCATAGACAGAGAAATCACAAGTGGAGTTACCATTGCAAAGGATCTTAAAAATCCAGATGTAAATACTAAAAGCAGGAACCCCAGCTGTAATGTAAACTCCACAAGAAGAAGCCTTATTCACTGAGGACCTTCAAGAATTAGTTGTTTAATGAATGGACATCAAACAGCATGGAGGAATATATCAATAAGTATTGAAAATGTAAGCATGGAAGGAGTTCAGCAAGAATAGCAAAAATGTATAAAGATGACAGAGATGAGGGGAGCCATGAGGAGTTGTAGACCTCAAATAGGTGGAGGTGAAGGGGAGGCAGTCTGAGCTAGGAAAAAAGAAGAGAGAAGTAGTAGAGGGGGGGATTTCTCATGGGGCAGTAGGGAAATGGGTTTATCTCAGGCCAGAGAATCACATGGTGATGTAATAGAAACCAGGCAGATCAGGCATGGGAGTATGGACTTAGTCACAGTGTTTGGGGTTTGTGTCCTAGCTCTGCCATTTATCAGTAACCTCACTTAATATCTATAATTTGGGAATAATGTTGTAGAACATATATTAAATAAAAATCAAGGGGCACTTGGGTGGCTTAGTCGGTTGAGCGTCCTATTCTTGACTTTGGCTCAGGTCACGATCTTGCTGTTGTGAGACTGAGCTCCATGTAGGGCTGTGCCCTGGGCATGGACCCTGCTTAGGATTCTCTCTTTATCCCTCCCCCTCTTCCCCTCCCCCAATTGTGTGCTCTCTCTCTCTCTCTCTCTCTCTCTCTCAAATAAGAGAATTTAAAAAATTATTTTAAGTCAAGTAGGGGTGCCTGAGTGGCCCAGTCCATTAAGCATCTGACTCTTGATTTTGGCCCAGGTTATGATCTCATGATTCATAAGCTCAAGCCCCCTGTTGGGCTCTGTACTGACAGTGTGGAGTCTACTTGGAGTTCTCTCTCCCTCTGTCTCGCTCTCTCTCTCTCTGCCCATCCCCTGCTCATTCACGCTTTTTCTCTCTCTCAAAGTAAATAAACATTTTAAGAAATCAAGTAGATATGATAGATTAAACAGTTGCAAACTTGAGCTATTTAAAAGATGGTATTATTATTATTATTATTATTGATGAAAACAATATTCTGGGTAGCCTTTTGATTCTGCTGGTTTTCTTATAATGGGAAATTTGGTTGATAGAATGACACCACCATATGTGCCTGGGAAGAATAGGTAAAAAGATAAAACCTAGTGATTGCCTATTGGATAATTTCAAAACAAGTGAGAAAATTCTTTTAACATTCCTATGTAAGTTTTAGAGGTGATTTTAAAGTTAAATTTGTAATTGATTTAAATTATTATGAATTGTATGCATTCATTTCACAGAATTATTATGTGGGAAGTAAAGGCCCATTCATTCACTGAGCTGATAAAGAAACTTTATTAGAGTAATACCCAACAACACTTGTGTTAAGGAATGTTAGAGCTTTATTGTCTTTAATGATTCTTGGTGCATATAATATTCCTTATCTTCAGAGAACTTGATGGACATTTGATTTGAACTTCTTGTCAAATACATTCTTAAATTAAAGTCATTGTTTTTCAGTATGCTTAGAAGCAAAAAGTAAGATTTGCTGGTTGTCAGTTAGGAAAACTATGGAAGAAGCAGAAGTGAAAACTGCATATTCATAGCATATAGTTTCAGAGATGATGGCATGGTCTTCAATCTGGGCAGTGTGCTCTGCCCACAGTTAATTGTTTTGAAGGTTTCAGCAAATGCACAGCACTCCTACAACTCCCCTATTCTGAGTCCAAAGCTGACATCACTTAATCAATCACACATTCTTTCCAGCTGAGTCTTGATTTGGCCATTAATTCTCTGCCATATAGGGTTCTAGAAGTCAGTTCCAGGAGGTCAGAGATGGCACAGGCAAAATGAAAACTTACTATCCTGGAGTAAAGGTTGGCTTTACAAAATTTCAAACAAAGAAGCCCCCTTATCACTGCTAATGGCCTGCAAGTATGTAAGTGGGTATTAGTGCACGTGATTAAAATACACAGATGCAAGCCTTACATGAAAGTACTGTCTTAGCCTTCCTTCCCACGTATTGCTTTCTTCATTTATTTGGCCCTATTTATTCATTTGACTGGTGATTCTCTCTCTGTCTCTCTCTCTCTCTCTGTCTCTCTCTCTCTCTCAGATATTGGATGTTAAACAGGGGGAAAGGTATATAAACCTACTTCCTGCTTTTCTCATCTAGCTGTGTGCATCAGTCAAATCCTGTTCCCTTTTATTTATTTATTTATTTACTTTCTTTAGTGTTTTTATTTATTTTTGAGAGAGAGAGAAAGGAAGGGAGAGAGAGAGAGAACACGCACAATCGGAGGAGGGGCAGAGAGACAGGGAGACACAGAATCAGAAACAGGCTCCAGGCTCCAAGCTGTCAGCAGAGCCCAACGCAGGGCTCAAACTCATGAACTGTGACATCATGACCTGAGCTGAAGTCGGTCGCTTAAGCGACTGAGCCACGCAGGCGCCCCTTAAATCCTGTTCTGTTTTAGAATCAGTGTGACCATTTGAGCTTTTTGTTTGTTTTGAGAATTAAACTGCACTCAAACTGAAAAAAACTAAGAAGGATGTGTTTCTTTCTGGGTTTTCAAAGCCACTCTCAATTTCAAGAAAGCTGCTGGAGGAATTTCTTGTCTCAATTCTGATAGAAGTTAGAAGCTAAGAAGACCTTAAAAGTGAAACACCTAATTCCTAAATTATCCTCGTCCAACCAGCAGTCCTGTTAGAGTTAAGTTACCCTTTTCCAGAAGCACAGAGGGGAAGAGGGAAGAGGTTCTGTGATAGGAAAAGTGGGTGAGGCCAAGGTTCAACCTCAGTATCCTGTGTGTGGCTGTTCCCCTCTGTTCAACATATAATTGAGGGACAGCTGCTCTGCGACACTGGTGACACATGTCCTTTCGCTTACCTCCTTCCTCTCACCATCCCAAGGATTAAGACTCTGGTGTTTTTGGTCGGAATGTGATTTCAGGCCCAGACGGACCCGAGTTCAGGTATTAGCTATGATTTGAAGTTCTAAACCTCTCTAAATCTCAGCTTCCTTGTCCAGAAAATGAGTAGATTAAAAATAGTCCCTTAAGGGACATCTGGGTGGCTCAGTCAGTGAAGTATCCAATTTCAGCTTGAGTCATGATCTCAGAGCTCATGGGTTTGACCCCCCGTTGGGCTCTGTGCTGACAGCTCAGAGCCTGGAGCCTGCTTTGGATTTTGTACCTCCCTCTCTCTCTGTCCCTCCCCTACTCACTCTCTCTCTCTCTCTCTCTCAGTCTCAATCTCTCTCTCTCAAAAATGAACATTTAAAAAATAACATTTAAAAAAAAAATTTAAAAAAGTCCTCAAAAGGACTTCTGGGGAGGATTAGGCTAGAAGATCCGATAGAATTCCCAGCACCATGCTTAGACATCGTAAGGGCTGAATGAATACTACCTAATTTACATACTATTATTATCACCAGTACTGCTTAGCTGACTGTTTCCTGTCCCCTCTGTAACATATTACCATAAATTTAGTGGCTTAAAACAACACAGATTTCTTCTCTTACAGTTGTGTACATTACATATCAGAAATCAGTTTTCACTGGGATAAAATTAAGGCATTAGCAGGGATGTTTCCTTCTGGGGGGGGATCTGAGGAGAAAACCCATTTCCTTACCTTTTGTGGCTCCTATTACCTCGTGACCCTCCTTCATCTGCAAATCGCATCAGTATAATCTCCGCCCTCCCATTACATCACCTTCTTCCCTGACTCCTATATCCTTCTTATAAGGACCTTTGTGCTTACATTAGATCCACCCAGATAATCCAGTATAATTTCCCAATCTCAAGATTCTTAACTTCATCACATCTGCAAAGTTCCCTTTTGCCATATAGAGTTAACATTCATAGGTTCTGGAGACTAGAATGTAGACATCTTTGAGGGCTGTTTTGCAACCTGCCACATTGACTAATCAGATTACTAAACATCATTGGGATAATTTGTTCCATATTGCTATGGTGCAGAGTCGTGAGTATAAACTCTTGAGGACATGAGAGCTTGAGATATTAACCAAACAAACTGTTTAGAAAACTTAAGAGTTTTTTTTGTAATATCCACTCTCTCCTTTTCTCTCTACTTAGGAAAAAAGGAAGATGCAATTCAAATATGTAAAGTAGGAGAACAGTACGACCCTCAAATGCAGATATACCTGGGTTCATTTGTCTAATTCCACAACCTGGTAGCTGGCTGGGTTACTTTGGGGTACATTCCCCCAAAATATTCTCTGAGACAAGGATTTGAGACAGGTAGTTTATTTGAAAGGTGATTCCAAGAAGCGCTGATGGGGACTGAGGAAATGAGTCAGAAAATGGAAGGAAGCTAATAAACAGTATGTTATTGAGCAGGCTACTCCTGTAAGCCTCTGAGTGAACTCTGGGATCTGGGAGACAGTAGAACATGCCTCAGAGGTAGCCAGTTTGGAGGACAAAGCTTTCATCATTAGCCAAGGGCTGATCCAAGGGCCATCATCTCCAGGACTTCTAGCCTGCTCCACTCCCTGAGAGATTGTTTGTAGTAGGATGCCGACATCTAGTGAAGAATGCTGAGTGTCATGGGGCCACAAATGGGGCCCTGACCACATCTGCTGACATGACTTCTCTGAACTTTAGCCCCTCCTCTGAAAACTGGGGACAATGCTACTGACTCTGCAAGGATTCTGTGAAAATTACCAATCCTGCGTTAAAGTACCTAGTAGTGTGTCACACATGATAATGGCTCAACAACCGGTAACTCTTAAATAATGATAATAACAAAGGTTTCCCTTTAGTTTCTGCTTATAAAATTCATTTGCACTTGGAAAGATCCCTCAATGACTTCTGAGCCTCAGATTTTTATCTCTAAAATCAGAGAGGAAGGTAAATGTTATAGTTTACCATCCATTGCATATTCCCAGGATTAGTAATCTGATTCTGGTTTGGTTTTCCTTGTCCTTTGACACTAGAATTTCCCTCTGGCCTCTGTGTTTGTGATTGTCAACTGACCTGGACTGATTTGGTCATGGATGACCCTCAGTTTCTTCTTGGTAAATCTTGGTAGGCTCTGAAGAAGTTTTGAGGTAAGGGTTTCCTACTTAGCTGATAACTTCACTACTAGGTCACAACGAACAGAAATCTCAGGCAAATATATAAACACATATAAAACATCTACTCAGTAAACACTTATTAACAAATAAACCCACACACAGAGTTCATGTGACCATTTCTATAGACTTGAGTCTGTTCTAGAACTCTATAGTTTTGGTGTTCTGACCCCAAATTTGCACAGATTATTCACTGAGGCCATCGTGAAGATTCCAGGGGCAGGATCTGGACACCCTTGTGGCCAGTATCATCAGAAATCCAGGATCTTCCGGTGCTCCTCGCTGGGCATAGGACTATTGAGAGATTTAGCCAAGACCATCATCCCTGAGGCTAAAGGCCACAGGCATAATTGAATTCTTTGCCTTTGTAGAGCAAGTGTGGGGAGTGTCCCTAAAATATTTCTGCCAATCCACATATAAATAAAATGAAGAGTTTCAATTTCACTAATGAGAGCCCATTTCTAACATTCACCAAGCTACATGACAGACTATTAATTTCATCAATGAAAAAACCCATTAGTGACTTTCAGTTATGTTAATTAGCAAAGCATTGCTTATGGATTGAAATAAAGAAAAGACAAACCTGTGTAGCTAACTGGAAAGACCACCCCTATGTTGTGCTTTCTTGATTAGAATGAACCCAGCACCTGGTTATAGCCTAACCTAAGTAACAGCCACATAGGATCACACTGCACATATTGACCTATTCTTTTATTGTAGTAAAATATACATAATGTAAAACTTACCCTTTTAACCATTTTTTTTTTATTTTTTTTAACGTTTATTTATTTTTTTGGGACAGAGAGAGACAGAGCATGAACGGGGGAGGGGAAGAGAGAGAGGGAGACACAGAATCAGAAACAGGCTCCAGGCTCTGAGCCGTCAGCCCAGAGCCCGACGCGGGGCTCGAACTCACGGACCGGGAGATGGTGACCTGGCTGAAGTCGGACGCTTAACCGACTGCGCCACCCAGGCACCCCGCTTTTTAACCATTTTTAAGTATGCTATTCTTTAGAATTTATGTTGTTATCCATCACCATCACCCATCTCCACAACGTTTTCATCTTCCCAAACTAGGAACCCATAAAAGAATAACAATAACTCCCCATTCTATTTTCTCTGTGAAGTTGACTACTCCAGGTCCTTCATGTAAGTGGAGTCATGTAATGTTTTTCTTTTTGTGTCTGCCTTATTTTACTTGGCCTAATGTCTTCAAGCTTCATGTATCTTGTAGTATGTGTAAGAATTTCATTTCTTTTGAAGGCTGAATAATACTCCATTGTATGTATATACCACACTTTGTTTATCTATTTATCCCTCAATGGACATTTGAGTTGGTTCCACCTTTTGGCTCTTATGAATAATGCTGCTATGAACATTGATGGACAAACCTATTCTGAAGTATTTTAAAGGAAAGTACAGACATAACAATCTGCTACTTTTGTTAGGAACCTAAGAAATTAAGCATATAACATGAGCAGAGTATTGGCTAATCCTTAGTTTTATTGCAGTTTAGTAAAGCACTTGTAACTTCTTCACTACCCTAGTACAACAGAAAATATTGGTTTTATGAATCTTCAAAATAAGATTTTGGAAGAAAACACTTTGAAACTCCTGATTTGGTATCATAAGACTGATTTTATATTTCATTTCCAAAATAGCTTTTAAAATATCATTCACTCTATGGTTATTTAATTTCCTATATTGTACTTTTATTCTGCCAAAACCACATGAATTTCCACAGCTATTCGGTAATTTTGTTCAGTTTCCAGGATGCAGTTGCATAAAACCTTATATTTTGTGACCTCAACCTTTTCATCTGTGAATGATAAAACGTTCCCTCATCTTCCTCACCATTGGAACAGTGAAATAGTTTATAGATTTATATTAGCCTTCTTCTGCGAGACCATGAGGGTGGAGAGTGTCTGTCCTGAATTCTGATGATAGCCACAAATGAACTGAGTTGGTTACGTATTGGCAGGGACTGGAGGTTTAGATTTTATGCAGGAAAGATTGCTTATTTCCCCAATTTATATGCATGTGTATATGCATTTATAAAATCAAGGATGCCAAGGATTAGGCATTGTGCTTCTTTACAGGGTACACCTGCCAGAAGGCACCTGTCCAGACTTCTGGATCTTTCCTTGGTATGCTGGGAAAGAGGTGGTTTTCCTAAGTGATGAGTTCCTGGGTTCTGCCCCTATCTCTTCCAGTGATAAACTGCAAGGCCTTGGAAAAGTTGGCCTTGGACTTTTGATCATGCATTCATTAACATATTTATATTGAGCACCTGTACATCAGGCACTCTGCCTGGTGTTTAGGAGATCTTGGTGAATGAGACAAAGTTCCCTGCTCTCATGGCACTCAGATTCTAGAGCTGTTCTTGATATGATAGCCACTAGCCGCATGTGGTTATTTAAATTAAAATATAAATTAAAATTAATTAAAATTAAAAATTCAGTTCTTTAGTTTCACTAGCCACATTTTTTTTTATAATTTATTGTCAAATTAGCTAACATGCAGTGTATACAAGGTGCTCTTGGCTTCGGGAGTAGATTCCCATGATTCATCACTTACATACAACACCCAGTGCTCATCCCAACAAGTGTGCACTAGCCACATTTAAATTGCTCAACAGCTCAAGTGCTACTATATTAGACAATGCAGATATAGAACATTGCCATCATTGAGGAAAGTTCTATTGGATGATGATGGGGAATGTCAAATAATAAATAAGCAAACTATAAAATATTAGAAGGTGGCAAGTGCTATGGAAAAGAAAAAAGTAGAGAAGAGTAAGGGGAATTAGGAGTGCCAGAGGTAGTTAGAGATAGGCTGTGGTATTAAACAGGGTGGTCAGATGAGAAGATGAGATTTAAACAGATTTGAAAGAAGTCGGGATATTAAACATATAACTAGGAGAGGAGCATTCTACTGGATTGAACAGTCAGCACGTGCCAACTCAGGAACATGCTTGACATATTCCAGGTACTACATGGAGACCAGTGTGGCTGGAGCTGAGGGAGTGTGGGAGAGAATGTGAGTAAGATCAAGGACTAGAGAATATAGGGCTAGATACGACTTTGGCTTTGACTCTGAGTGAAATAGGGAAACCACTGCAGAGTCTTGAGCAGAATGACATGGTCTGTCATATTTTTTTAAATTTTTTTTAACGTTTATTTATTTTTGAGACAGAGAGAGACAGAGCATGAACGGGGGAGGGGCAGAGAGAGAGGGAGACACAGAATCGGAAGCAAGCTCCAGGCTCTGAGCCATCAGCCCAGAGCCTGACACAGGGCTCGAACTCACAGACGGCGAGATCATGACCTGAGCTGAAGTCGGATGCTTAACTGACTGAGCCACCCAGGCACCCCTGGTCTGTCATATTTGAATGGTGTCACACTGGTATTGAGAATAGTCCAAAAGCGAGAGCCATGAGAAGGCTATTGGAGTATTCCAGTCAAGAGGTGATTGGAGCTTGGACCAGGGTGCACTAGCAATGGAAGTAGTGAGTAACGGTCATGTTTAGGATATGATTTCTTGATAGGTTACAAGAATAAAATATCATTCCAATGAACTTTCAAGTTTTTTGGTTTAAGAAGTTGGGAGTTGGAGTTGACATAAACTGCGATGTGGAAGCCTGTGATCAGAGCAGCTTTGGAAAAGAAGGAGTTCCTCTGGGGACATGTGAAATCTGAGATACCTACTAGACATCCAAGTGGAAATGTCAGGTAGAGAGTACGAAGCTAAAGAAGAGGTACAGGCTGGAGAAATCGTTTGGAAATCACCAGCAACATAGCCATGCACTGGATGGATCATAAGGACTGAGCCCTGGCAATTCTAGCATTAGGAGGTTGGTGATAAGATAAAAGGAGGAATCAGCAAAGAGGTGAAAAAGAAGACATTGAGATTTAACCAGAGAGAGTGCAATCTTTGAATACAATGAAAGAAAGTATTTTGAGGAGGAGGAGGGAATGATCCCTATGTCACATGCTGCTGGAACACCAAGTAAGAGGAATGAGAACCAATTGGTAGATTTAACAAGGTGAAGTATTGGTGACCTTGACAAGAGCAGTTTTATTAGATGGTGAAAGCAAATACATGGTGCAATAGATATTGATGACACAAATGTGTTTAAGAGAGAACAGGAGGAGAGAAATTGAGCTCTTGACTATAGACCATTCTTTAGTGGAATTTTGCCACAAAGGGAAATATTTTTTTAAGTAATCCTTTCTTGGTTATAAGGGTGCACCCTTAATATTTATGGGGGAAAAGAATAAATGGAGATGTAATTTAATATTTTCAGCATGTAAAATGTATAAATTAAGCTAAAAAAACTATTAAATAAAATGTGTTCCTTCCATTACACTGACAAATATGCTTTAATAAGGACCTGGAAAATCAAGTTCAGATATAGAATTCGTGGACTTTGGAGTTCATGTCATAACTTGGTGGCACAAGGAAAGGGACTGTGGTCTAAACCCCTTCCCTTCCCAGCTCCATCCCATACTATGAGGGGCTTTGTCTGCTTGGGTGGAGACACCTCAGCCTTCATGTCCAAGCTCTGGCCACACACCCATAAGTGGCCGTTCCTTGAATATCAGTCAAGCCTAGGAGTGAGTAAATTAGCAACATGGTCCACTCTAGGGAAGACAGACCCAGTTCAGAGGACTGTGAGCACCCTGTAAGGGTCTAAGGGCCAGGTGGACAGAGAACTCTGGGGTATGAGGTATCCAGAGAATGGTCTACAATGCAGGGACCATCAGCTCTGGGTAAGCACTTCTTGTCCCAATGGATGCCTTACCCCATAGGAAACTTCATGGCTGGAGAATGACTAGAATGTGGCCTTTGAAGGCACGGAGCCAAGGGCAAGGATCCTCTCACTGGCTGTCTGATCTTGTGGAGAAATGGAGTAGAGAAAAAGATTTTTCAGATAGAGAAATAATGTGTTTATTTGCTTGTGAGAACAGTCCAGTGAAGAGGGGAAAAATTGATGATGTGGAAGAGAAAAGAATGACCAAAGCAATTCTCCCAGTAGGCAAAAGGGGAAAGGATCTAATGCATAAGTATGGAAATAGGCTTTGGGATAAGCTTGAAAAGTTCTTCTATGGTCATAGTTAGGAAGGCAGCGTATGTGGATGCTGATGAAGAAGTTAGATGTGGTGGGAAGGTGTGGAAGTTCTCATCTCATTGATCAGTGCTCATTTCTAGAAGGTGCCTGATTAGGAATACCTTGCCACCATGCTATTTCAGGTCAAAGTTGCCTTTCTTTTGTTAATTTAAAATTTTTTAAGTTTAATTAATTTATTTTGAAAGAGAGAGCACGAGTGGGGAGAGGGACAAAGAGAGAAGGAAAGAGAGAATCCTAAGCAGGCTCTGCAGCAGCAGCACAGAGCCCAATTCAGGGCTCAAACTCACAAACTGTGAGATCATGAGCTGAGCTGAAGCCAAGAGTCGAACACTTAACCAATTGAGCCACCCAGCCACCTCTGTTAATTTAATTTCTATTTAAAATCTCGCTAGCGGGGCGCCTGGGTGGCGCAGTCGGTTAAGCGTCCGACTTCAGCCAGGTCACGATCTCGCGGTCCGTGAGTTCGAGCCCTGCGTCAGGCTCTGGGCTGATGGCTCAGAGCCTGGAGCCTGTTTCCGATTCTGTGTCTCCCTCTCTCTCTGCCCCTCCCCCATTCATGCTCTGTCTCTCTCTGTCCCCAAAATAAATAAACGTTGGAAAAAAAAAATCTCGCTAGCAATTCACTGTTTTTTAGTACAATTAGTACTTACATTCCATATTGCATAGCTCTTCACTTGCATAATTTCTTTTTCATGAGGAAATCGAGGCACAGATAGGCAGAATTTTGCCAAGAGACACACAATCAATAAGTGGTAGAAACAGTTCTGCTGACATTTCCTTCGGATTCATGATACACCAAAATGCTCCCCTGGCCTTTTGAATATATTTTTTGATATAGGAATCTGGGAGTCCTAAAATAAGAATTTTGATTTTTAAAATCTTGAAGAAATTATTCCAATAAAAAAAAATCAATGAAAGAAGTAAAAAGATGAATAAGAACAAAAACTTCCTTTCTTCTTATAAATTGAGTTTTTTTTTGGTTTTTGGTTTTTCTTTTTAGGGAGTGGGGGTGGGCAGAGGGAGAGGGAAAGAGAGAATCTTAAGCAGACCCCATGCCAAACAGAGCCCCACATAGGGCTTGATCTCACTACTGTGAGATCATGACCTGAGCCAAAATCAAGAGCTGGACATTTAACTGACTGAGCCACCCAGGCACTTCTAAATTTCATTTTTTAAGTGTCAAAACGTGCAACTTCTTTTCAGATATTGAAACTTATAACATGTTGTGCCCTCTGTCTAATGCAATCATTTTCTGAATAGTCAAGTGATTTCAGCAATTACTTTTGTGCACCAAATCCTACCCCAATTGGAAGGAAGGCTGTGGGAGGGCACTGATGTAAAGCTACTTGTTTGTAAAATGAAGATGAAACCACTTATGTGTTACTCATAAAGATTTGATTAAGATCAACTTTAAAATACACCCTCAAGCATTTTTACCTTCATAGAATAAAAGAAGTTAAATACAGTAAATAATATAGTATTTAAAATAGTACTTTGTAACAAAAGTTCAGATCAACTTCCTGTTCACCTAGGGAGAAAGAGAAATTTGTCAGTGGGGACACTCTGCCACATTTTCTCCAGGACTTCAGCCTTTTCCTCAGTCCCTTTCTACACGTCTTCTGCCATCATCTATAGTGAATCCAACTTCCATTGCTGAATGTCATCACCATTCAACCCATCCATCAGCATACCTTGGAACTCATTATCGTTGGGAACTGCTCTCCTTCAAACATCTTGAGTAGTGAAACAACCTTCACTGATGAACACTACCTTAAACTTACCAAAGTTCTTATGCCTCCTGAACCTTTTCCTCTTCTTCCTGACTTCCAGACCCTTGACCTTTTTGTAATCCCCATGGGTCCTGTCCTATCTAACCTACACTTCTAGCCATGACCCATTTTAAGCATGTTCTCAGTAGCCACCATATGCTTTCATTCTCCATGCTTTCCAGTCCCAAGCCTGGGCAGTTATCTCCGTTATCAATCCATGCTGTATAATTCTCAGAATTTTCCATTCATCCCGGGAATATTCTCTATAGCACCCTAAGCTCCCCAAGCTCCAGCCCTACCTCTGTCACTTCCAGTGAAGATCTCTCCTCCCACCATATTAAGACATTAGAGACAACATCGTGAGCTCTCATGATTTTCTTCTCCCCAGCCCTTCACAGTTTTACTCAGTCCTTCACCTTCCCTCCTGACAGAGAGTCCACAGGTTCCTCCATCTTTCTAAGTGTGAACCATCCATGTCTACCAGAACCTTGCTCTATAAATTTTCTCCTCTTTTCAATGTTTCCTCCTCAGTGATTCTGCCCTTTGGCCTACAAACAAGCTACGAACAAATTTAAAAAAAAAAAAAAAGTTCCTTAGGCATTTTAATCCCTTCAAGTTATTATTCTTCCTGCCTTCTCTTTCTTGGTGAATCTTATAGAATATATAACCAGTGTTTTCTGCTCCTACCTCCCCACTCACTGTAACGACCTCAGCCTACCTTTCGTGGCCAACATAGCCCTTCCTGAGACCCACAATACACTTTCCCACCTCCTGACCTTTTATCTGTTTTATACACCTGAATCACCTTTCCCCTAGCCTCTCTATGAAGCCTGCTCAAGACAGCATTTCCCTGAAGCTGTTCTTTACCCAACTCCTATATTTTTTTCATGGTTTTACTGAGATAGAATTGACATACAATGAATTGCCACCCAGTTTGGTAAGTTTTGGTAATCATTTACACCTGTGTAACCACCACCCACATGAAGATATAATATTTCCATCATCCCAGTTTCCTTATTCTTCTTTCCAGTCAACTCCCAAACTCACCCCCATCTCCAGAGACATCCACTATTCTGATTTCTATCACCAGAGGTTAGTTTTGCCTCTGTGCTTGAACTTTTATGTAAATGGAATAAAACACAGGATATCATATTTCTTTAGTACTACATCCTCTCTTTGAGATTCATCAATGTTGTCTCCCTTATCAGTTCCTTCTTTTTTATTGCTGAGTATTTTCCATTATGTGAATATACCATGATTTATTTAGTCATTTTCCTATTAAATACTCATTTAGCTTCTTTTTGGGTTTGTTTTTTTTTTTTATATTTACGTCTAAAGCTACTGTGTACTTTCTGATACGAGTTTTTGTGGATTTTTTTCTCTTGGGAAAATATCTAGGAGTAGAATTGCTGGGTTATAGGGTAGAGGTATGTTTAACTTTTAAAGAACTGCCAAACTATTTTCCAAAATGGTTTTACCGTTTTTCACTGTCTACATTCCCACCCAGCAGAGTATGAGAGTTCCAGTTGCTCCACATCTATCTCTTACTTTTGTGTCCTCATTCATGCTTTTCTTTGACATGTTGCCCTACATTATTGGAGCATCTTAGTTTATCTCCTCCTCCATATGAACTTCTTAAAGACTGTAGTTGTGCTTCCATCTTCTCTGCACACCCATAGTCTAGCCTTCCCTAGAGCTGGCTCTCTCTAAATCTACACACAACAATAAAATGGAACCCAGTGAAGGAGCTTGAGCTCTGGGAATACTGTACAGACAGGCTAGTGGCCCAATGAAATCAATATGATCTGACTCTCCTGGGGTGTATTATAATATTACAGCTGAATACAGGGCTCCTGTGGCCATTTGTTACAGTCATCAGGAAAAGCTTTTTATCAGATTCATAGCAGCAAGTGATACAAATTATTGGATTTCTTTTTCAACATAAAAAATAGTTATTTGCAGCCTTTTGAAGCTGGGTAAATGAGCCCCATTGATCTTACCTGTAGAACACTGCAGGGTATTTTTGTTCTGTCTTAACTTCCAATATTCTATGACCAGAGCCTGCCCCTCCAGCCAAGCTTGTCTAATCGTTGCCCTGGGCATACCCTGTTCAAATCCTCCTCTATGCCTTTCCCCTACAGTATGCGGAAAATTCTTACTTGGAATGTCTCCCCTTTTTCCTTCCTAGAAGCTAGAACTTCAAGGCCTGGCACAAATGCCAATATGTCTATGAAGCTTTCCCAACTGCTTCATCCTTCAGTACCTATTCTCTCCTATGAATTATTATAACCTTCGTAGAATAGAGTAATGGCCCCCATCCTAGTTTCCAGGGCTTCTAGATTAATAGGGGTACCCCAGGGCAGAAGAGAGCCCCTAAATGGCAAGTGTATCCCCAGATGTCTGTGGCCATGTTCCAAAGGGCCAGCTGCTATGCAGAGCCTCTGTTTTGATATCCCTTGCTCAAAATGAGCCATGCTACTTCTAACCAGATCTACCTCCTGCCATCATCTTGAAGCAATAAATTGCTTCAGACCATGTTTCACCACTCACCAGTCAGTTGAGAGCTTCAGTTGCATTCAAGAGCCCATGTTAAAGTATTCAGTCCTCTGGGTGCATGGGAAAGCACTGAGAAACATGGCTCTCCCTCATGCCATCAGTACGCCTGCTCATTTTCCATGGGAGACAAAGAAACGGTCAGCTTAAATTTGACAAATATCTTGAACAAGACAAAAAGGGGGGGACTAACAACCCTATAGGTTTCCTTCACTCTGTTTTCTCTTGCTCTGTATCAAAACAAACCAACATCATATACTCTGGGCAAGTATCCCAGGTGTCTTCCTGAAAGACATCCTGGAAAGCATAGTCTTCTCTTTCAATTTTCATTGTCTTCATCGGACTCCAGAAGAATCCTTCATCTACAATACTGGAAAAGGTGAGCTAGAGTACCTAAGAATGTTACCATCCCATGCTTCTTTATTTTGCCTTCTGGTCATCCCTTCACCTGGTTATGCTACTCCACTTTCTCCTCACTTCCTAGCCCCTAGAAGATATTAATTCAAAAATATTTAACACCTTTTATATTTATTTTTATATGTATTTTATAAATTATTTTTTTAATTTATTCACTAGACACTATGGTAGGAATTAGAAGTCCAACTATAATCAAGATAGAGTCAGTGCTTACTTCCGGAGCCTATGTTTACTAGAAGATATAGGTACACAAAGAGACAACCACCAAACAGTGTCCTGACTACCATCTTATTAGAAGTACAGGGGACTGTAGGAACACATGTAAGGAGCACCAAGTCCAGGCTCTGGAGGTCTGGGAAGGCTTCAAAGAAGAAGTGACATTTGAGCTAGTGAGAGTTACCCAGTAGTCAGCTGAAAGACATGATGGTGGGGGGTGGGTGGTTCCTATAAAGGATGTATGTGGGAACACCCAGAAACCAGGAGCCTGGCACAGTAAGAAATTGAAAGAAGTTTGGTGCATTTGGGAATTAGGAGGCAAGAGAGTGGTGAAAACTGAAAATGAAAAGATAAGCAGGGCATTATCACAACACACCTTTCATGTAAGTTCTGATAAGGAGTAGGGACCTCTCATAGCAAAGGGGAGCTCAAGTAAAGAGTAGGAGAGCTTTGTATTTGGAAAGGTCACTCTGGCAATAGTTTTGATAGCATGGATCATGGGGACAAAGTTGGGACAGGTAAGAAGACCAGACAAGAGCAGTGGTAGAGTGGATGGAGAAGGTGGGTGGACTGGCAATGCTGTGGCCTGGTGATATGATATGAGAGGTGAAGGAGAAGAAAAGGTAAAGGATGAGGCCAGGTTTTAGGCTTGGAGAACAGTGGTGCATTTTCAGAAGCAGGGAACAAAGAGCTTTAGGTTAGAAGGTGGGGGCAGGAAGTCCTTTACATAGTTTGATATGTGTCTGGTCTCAGGAAAGGGCTGGGTCAGTGGGGAGGTAAGTCATTAGTACTCAATGGTCATGCTGCTACGGGAGTAGGGTAGACAGCCCAGGCAAAGAGGAGGGCTGAGAACACTAAAGAATGGGCAGAGAAAGAGAAATGTATAGAGAAAACTGAAAAGAGACATCCAGGGATGGGGCAAACCAAGAGAAGGTGTCCCCCTGACAGAAGCCAAGGGAAGAGTCTCAAGAAGAACAGATGGTCAATCAGGTCCAATGTCCTAGAAAAACACTTTTATACCCATTGGATTTAACAACCAGAAGGGTGGGGTTGGCAAGTGAAACTCCAGGGGACTAGTGAGGGTGAAATAGATTGGGAAGGGAGTGGGAGATGAAGGAATACAGATGGCAAAAAAGGAAACTCTCCCAAGAGGTTTAGCTATAAAGGGAGGAGATAGAAAAAGCAGTAGCTAGAGAGGGTATGGGGTAAAAGAACATTGCTGTTGTTGTTTTTCAGTGGGAGAAACATAAACAGGACTTTAATATACTTTTAGAGGGAGATAGGAAGATGAATGAATGAAATCTGTAGTGAGAAGCAGTTGTAGGATATAAAGCAAATAACAAATGGGAGAATATCAGCAGTGTCTTCTCGTGATAATGACAAAATTCTACCCGTTCCGTGTGGTAGAAGTAGCAAAGTGGGCAGATCTTGGAGCAAACCCCTGTGGTCCATTCCCAGCTGCGAGTGGCCTTGGGAAAGTTTTCTAATATCTCCACCTAAAGTAGTAGAACGGTGCTTAGAACAGCGCCTGGTACACCCTAGGCAAGTACTCAATAAATACTAGCTACAATCATTTGCTGATGCCCAAATTCCTGGGAAAAGAATTTATCCAGTGGCTTCTCACCCAGGCTGCTAACGACTAAAAGACATGTCCTTGTGCCATTGTTTTCTCAATTGTTGAAAGTCAGACCTGTCCTCCAGAGCCAGGCCCATTTCGTCTGCAGAAACACTTAATGTTTGTGTTGCTTGGCCCCAGTAGGGACAGCAGAAGCATCCATCACCAAGGCAGTGCATGCACAGTTGAGAAATCTCTTGTGCGTTCCTACCCTGTTTCTTTCCAAAGCCTTTCTTCTGGCTTTCAAATGAGATTTCCCTGTTCAGGAGGGGTGCCAAATGCTGGGGATTTCATAATATTCCCAACCCTAGGCACCAGATTTATGTAATTGCAGTGGTGGAGACTTGAATGATCTTTTGAAGAGGCTGCACACTGTTTGTCTGTCAAATCGTCTGCATGTCGGTAGAGCTGAAATTATAGGAGATGAAGAATGTACAAGTATGCTCCAAAGTAGCTAGCACATGGTTGGTGATCCCTAAGGTTTGTTTCCTTTCTGGAAGGTACTAAGATTTGTTCTCATAAGGCAGCATGACAGGGTGGAAGCCATATGGAATTTGCCCTCAAATTTTGGCTCTACCATTGACCAGCTGTATGAACTTAGGTTATTTACATACCTTCTTGAGCCTTTTTTCTTCATCTGTAAATGAAGCCTGATAATACCCACTGTACCAGTATCTTTTGGGGATTAAATGAAACAACATATATGGAAACATCTAGCACACAGTTGGGATTCTGTGTTTTTTCTCCTCCCTTCTCTGTGTCCCTGTTTTGACTAGTAGGTAACCATGTTTGCTCTCACAAATCTGATATAATTCTTCACATCAAGTCAATATATCAAGTATATAATAAACCTTACCCTGATGCATTAAACTCATTTTGTGGAATTCACACCACTACCTAGATTCTCCACTGTCTTATTAGACACCAATAGATCTTTCTGTGGCTGCAAGAGAGATATTATTGCCAGTTGCCAGTATGAGATGATGTACTTCTTCACTCTTCAATGAAGTGTGTGCAGGCATTTTGTTTTCCCTGGTTGAACATTTTGCAGTCTCCCTTAAAAATACTGCCCTCATCTTGTTTCCTCTCTCTGACCTGCCTCTTCTCCTTCCCAGGCTCCTAAACCCCATTATGCTTCCCTGTATTGTTGGCTTAATGGGCACTTTAATAAGTGTATCATTTCCATTTTGAAATACGCAGAGCACAAGACAGAAATTGGATTTCTTCCTGAACAGTTTCCATCCTCCCTCCTCACGTACAGCTTTCTCCCTTCTTTTCCATTCTGCAACACAACTGAAATTTGCTGAGCCAGAAAGGGGAGGAAGAAGGTATGAAAGGGGAAGCAATCTGCCTTCTCATTGTTTCAGGAAGAGCTTATTATCAACCTGCTCACTGGAAGAGAGCACGTGCTCTAAAGATACTCTGGGTGCCTCTTGTGTTTCCACAAAAGCCCAAGGCCCTGGGTATACGATGCATAACAGAATATAATTACTGAGATAATTATTGTTACCTGCACTGCCCAACTGTTGTGTTTTGTAATCAAAAGCTAGATTAGCAGGTGTGACTCCAAGCCTTCTGAAAACTCAGGGAGGCTATTGAAGGCCCAACATTTAGGGAAACTAAATTGTGTTTTAGCTAGTGGGTCTATGTTACTCAGATTTTATATTAGCAGAATGTTTGGGTATCTAGAGAGTATACCTGAGTGTTTCAGCCAATGCACAGACATCACTGTCCCTGTAGGACTATCTTCAGCTGACTTAACTACTCATATTTCTGAAACAGGACTTCATAGCAATTGCAAAAAGCTCCGTACCATTTTTGAATTTGTTCTCCTTAAATAGGTTATCAGATCTTGAGAAAGAACAAAGCTGGAAGCAGATGCCCCCTGATTTTAAACTATATTGCAAAGCTGTAGTAATCAAAACAGTATGATTTGGCATAAAAATAGACATACGTCAGTGACACAGAATAGAGAACCGAAAGATAAGTCCTTGCATATATGATCAATTAACTTATGAAAAAAGAGGTAAGAATATACAGTGGGGAAAAGATGGTCTCTAATAAACAGTGTTGAGAAAACCACATAGCCACGTGCAAAAGAATGAAATTAGACCACTATCTAATGCCATACACAAAAATTAACTCAAAATAGATTAAAGACTTGAATGTAAGACCTGAACCATAACATTTCTAGAAGAAAACATGGGCAGCAAGCTACTTAATATTGGTCATGGTGATAAATTTTTGGATCTGACTCTAAAGGCAAAGGCAACAAAAGCAAAAAATAAATAAGTGGGACTACATCAAACTGAAAAAACCGCACAGCAAAGGAAACCATTAACAAAATGAAAAGACACCCTTGAATGGGAGAAAATATTTGCAAATCACACATCCAATAAGGGGTTAAGGGTTTCTATGTTTTTATAGAAAGAACTCATTTAAAAAAAAACATTCTGACTTTTAAAATGAGAAGAGGATCTGAATAGACACTTTTCCGAAGAAGACATACAGGTAGATGGCCAACAGGCACGTGAAAAGATGCTCTATACCACTAATCGTCAGGGAAATGCAAATCAAAACCGTGAGATATCACCTCACTACCTGTTAGAATGGCTGTTATCAAAAGGACAAGAAATAACAAGTGTTGGTGAGGATGTGGAAAAAAGAGGACCCTCATGCCTTGTTGCTGGGAGTATAAATTGGTGCATTCATTATGGAAGACAGTATCGAGATTCCTCAAAAATTTAAAAATAGAACTACCATGTAATCTAGCAATTCCACTTCTGATATTTATCCGAAGAAAATGAAAACACTAATTTTAAAAGATATATGTACCCTTATGTTCATTGTAGCATTATTTTCAACAGCCAATATGAAAACAACCTAATTGTCCACTGAAGGATGAATGAATAAAGAAGATATGAGATACATATATATTTATACAAAATATGTGAGATATATACATATATATGTATATTTATGTATATTTATATACATATATATGTATATTTATATTTATATATATATATATTTATATGTAATGAATACTACTCACCCATAAAAAAGAATGAAATACCACCATTTGTGACAACATAGATGAACCTTGAGGGACTTATACTAAGCAAAATAAGTCAGACAGGGAAAGACAAGTACCATATGGTTTCACTTATATGTGGAATCTAAAAAACAAAGCAAAGAAACAAGACAAAACAAAACTCATAGATAGAGAGAACAGAATGGTGGTTGCCAGAGGGAAGGAGGTTTGGGGAGTAGGTGAAATGGGTAAAGGGGATCAAGAGGTACAGACTTCCACTTATAAAATAAATAAGTCATGGGCATGTAGTATACAGCATTGTAGCTATAATCAATAATACTGTAGAGCAGACTTCAAAGTTGCCAGGAGAGTAAATCCTAAAAGTTAACTTCATATGGTGACAGATGGTAACTAGACTTATTGCAGTGATCATTTTGCAATGTATACAAATATTGAATCATTATGTTGTAAACATGAAACCAATATAATGTTATATGTCAATTAGACCTCAACAAAAAAATTTTAGAAAAACGGTTCACCAGGACCTGACTTAACAGCCTTCATTTGGCATTCAATGAAGAGAAACTTATTTTTCTCTGGGCACAGACAGGCTGTATATATTTGGTGAGTATAGTGTGTGCTAAACTGGATATAGGTATGTGTTCATACTCCTTGCCACCTGCTTCATATTCATTCTGGCACAGAACTCAGACTGGCTTTCTGTTCCCCATCTCAGCCAGCTCTAATTAATTTATGTCTACCTCTCTGCCATAGCACACTAAGGAAATGGAGTTTCCACTTTAAAAATCAAGTTTATTAAAAATGAAGCAACATGGTGATAATTGGTTTTTAAAATGCTTAAAGAAGTTCCAAGTGGAAAAAAGGAAACAAGTTGCAAAAGAGGAAAAGAAATTAGGCAATTAAGACAAGGACAATTAAAAGGAGAATAACAAAGAAAAGTGGGTGAGGTTGACAGGAGATAAATTGGAAAGGGAGAAAGGGTCAAGGAAGAAGCAGAAGAGAAGAAAGGAGACAGGAAAAGCGATGACATGTACTTGAGTAATGGACTCAACCAAGGAAATAGAATAAGTGAAGGCCAGAGTAAGAATTATGGAGAAAAAGAGAGACATCAACGTCTCCAGAATTGCAGATTATTGGTGACCTAGGGGAGTGTAGACAGGGGTAGATCTATCCCTAAGGAAGTTGGGTGTTGAATTCCATAGGATGATCTGACAATTAGGGAAACTGTCCCCTGCATATGCTAATTCAGACTTTAAAATAAAAGCCAGCCAGACTCATTACTGGGTTTGGCCAGCCTGTAATGGCAACAGAATTCACTGATGCATATTTAAACTGAATTTTCTAACCAAGGTCTTAAATAAACAGTCACCAGATGTAACTGAAAATTAGAATAAGGCTTTCAGTCGTGAGTGTTCCTGTAGGAAAAGTCTGAAAACCCTTCATATTGCTTTTTCCAAAGTTTTTAGTCATTTGCGGTTTTTAGCCCTGGCTAGTGTATTAGCAACTGTTCCATTGCTGGACTATGTGAATCCTTCTAGTATTTACTTTTTAACATTCCGCAGGGCAGGGAGAGTGGCTGACACCTGTGATGTAAGCGAAGCCCCTGGCAGGAATGTTAATTCTATGGGTAACAAAAGAACCTTTGAGGGACTTGGATTCTTAATGGGACCACCAGAAACTCCTTCCCCCCAAAGCTGGGAAATCCAGAGCAGGTCTTCTCAGTCAGCCCAAATTTGCAAAACCAGAGTTGTCAGAGGAAGGTAGAAATGGCAGGAGGCCTAAGAAATCTCGGGAAGGTGTCATTTGGCCTATGGTCCAGATCCAGAGTCTGGAAACATGGCAGTACCTCGCAGGCTTGGATCCCCTGCTGGCAACTAGATGCTCTGTTGAGTCTAGGAACTGATGATCACTGGTAGCTTGTGGATACTTTTCTGTGTTGAGCAGATGCCTTCTGTTACACTGGAAGCTAAAGCCCTCTTTACTCATATGTGTCTTAGGTTAATTGATAGATTACACTATTGTCACTAATGAGTAGAAATAATAATCCAGACTGATTTATTTTTGTCAAGGGAAAGAGAGAATCCCAAACAGGCTCTGCACTGTCTCTCTCTCTCTCTCCATATATATATATTTCTCAAAATAAAATAAATAAATAAGCATTAAAAAATAGTCAAAAACATAAAGTGAATCAAAACATATTATTCAGTGTCTGGATACTATTTGGTACATCAAAGAAATTGTTTATAAAATAGTTTCATTTCAGGAAGTTTAAAAAAATAAAATACAATGGACATACCATCATTCTCTCTAGTTAAACCTTTTTTTCCTGGAAAATGTTCACAATAATGTTCAAAATAATGTAAATGTTCACAAATGAAGACTAGTCTGGAAGCCAACAGATGGTGTGTCTAGCCTTGGCACAGTTACTAACAGGTCATTGACCCCAGACAAGTCATTCAACCTCCCCAGATCCTAGAATTTCCTCACCTGAAAATGCAGGTAGAGGCAAGAATTTCCCATGGGACAGCTAGCAGAAGAGAAAGATTAGAAGTCAGGAGACTCATGCTATAGTCTTCATGCTTCATTTACAACCATGCAGCCTCGGATAAATGAGTTAGCCTCTCAGTTTCCTCGTATATAAAATGGAGAGTTGTTTACAGCCTGTAGAGCATGCATCTTGTGATGATCAAGATTTGTCTTGTGAAGATACTGGAGGAAGCATGTACAAATGTCACTTTCTGCTGTCATATACAGTGGCCCCTAAGCTTGAGGCAGTATTTAACATGGGCCATGATTTAGTATTGGTGTTAATAAACTATGGCCTATACCTAAATCTGGTTTTTGTAAAATACACACACACACAGACACATAACACACACACACAAAGTCATCATAACCAGTCATGCTCATTCATTTACATTTACACACTGTCTATGATTGCTTTTATGCTACAACAGCAGAGTTGAATAGTTAAGTTGCAACAGAGACTATATGACCTGCCAAATCTACAATGTTTAGTCTCTAGCCCCTTACAAAAATACTTTACCAACCCTGATGCCGCAGAAAGGTTACAGATTGGTGCTCCAATATCTAAGGCTTCTCTTAAGTTCTGTATTAGTATATGATCCCGAGCACATGCTTTACTCTGTCTGGTTCTCTGTTTCTCATACTCTAAAAACAGGGGAATACAAATCCATCCCCTTCTTTCCTCACAGAAATGCTGTTAAGATAGCTAAAAAAACAAAGGCTTTGATCTTTTATGAAAGGAAGATTATTTAAATTCAAAGTATTATTCATAAGGTGGATGCTGTTAGATAATTCAGAAATGATGACTGATGTGTTGTTATTCTCTGATATTATATCTCTCATGTACATCAGTGGGGGATTATTTAGATCAGTGATAGCATACAGACCCCTGCACCGTGGTACTACATCAAACTAAAATAATGCACCAGAATTGAATTTAATCACAGTATCCAGTCAGGAGTGTGAGTTTTAATTGCTTCTTTATCCCTTTATCCTCTGAAGACTACCATTAAATATTTATAAGACATGAACTTCAGATGATGCCAACATCTCTGCTGAGGTCACCTGACAACTGGCCATTTTAATCCAGGACCAAGACGGGGGGGGGGGGGGGTCAGGCACATAAGGAAGGACTATTCCTAAGGCTGAAGAACAGTCATGGTGGTAGCACATGGACTGGTTTGCAGAGCAAATACCAAGGATATTTGTTTATGTTAAAACTTTAATTTGTATTTGATTCTCGGACGTATGACTGATATCCAGGCTAGTTAAGCATACACACAAGTGATTTTCAAATCTTTGCCTAGCAAGTGTAAATACTGGGACCTCCTCTTTCCTAAGAACCCCATCAAAGCTCCAGGGAGAATCTCCCCAAAGGAATAGCTCTTAATGTGTCTGAAAGCAGCTGTCTAAAGAGGCCAAGCCTGATCTTTGAAAGTAACGCTGGCCAAGGTACAGCCCTTTTACAGACCCTACATCCGAAACTCCAGATTTATGGCATAGATAAATCAGTGGGCCATCATTTGCTCTATAAAAGGAGTCTTCACTTTACAATCCAATTCACTGCCATGTTCTTTTACTGATCTATTGCCACTAGTGCAGTTCCAGTAAAATCTAATTGTTAGAAATGCAGAACACATATGCCTTTTCATTGCTAATCTGGATGGAAAGATGAAAAGCAACGTGCATTTATAATCCCCTTGTATCCTAAGATGTGGCTTTTGTGAACATCTTTTGTTCTCAGCCTAGGAACTTAATGTTACTTACTTACGATTGGCTGGGAGGAATGGGGTGCATAATTCCTTATTATAACAATGAAACGATATCATGTGATTTCGTTGACTAACTCACTCTGATTATCTGCATGAAATTTCAAAGCAACGAAGGATCAGTTGTACAGGAATATGCTAACTGGCCTTTTGGCAATGACTCATAGTAATATTAATAATAGCAACTGTACTGAGTGTTACCATATGCCAAGCAGCATTCTACCTCATTAGCTCATTGAAGCTCAAACAAGCCAAAAAGATAGTTACAATTATTATTAATCCTATATTACAGATGGGTATATCAAAGCACAGAGAGGTAAAATGTCCTTCCATATACTACAAGCTGATACATGCAAGATCAGGATTCAAACTTAGTGCAGTTGGCTCTATAATTTGTGCTACTAACTTGCCTGCCATATATAATACTTGTCTGCTATATTGAGAAGTAAAGCAACTATTGGGTGCTGAAATGTAGGAGCAACAGCAGCACCTGACATATTTTCTACCTTCAAGAAGCTGGTAAGTATGCCAATTATATCTCAATTTAAAAAACAAAAAATAAATGACTTGTGTTTAATTTTTGAAAAGAAGCTAATATCTGCCTCAGTCCATTAGAGAGAAACTGGTATTAGACTTGTCCTTTGCTGTTAAAACAAACAAACAAACTAGAAAACTATGCACGATATATTAAACAGCTAATTTCAGACATTGGACAAAGGAAAATGAGGTCTATGATCCCTGAGGTAAAGAAAACAAAAGATGACTCCTATGATTGCCCCAGTTTTCTGACTGGAGACACGTTTCAGGCCATGGAGCAGGGAGAGGAAACCCAAGCATAACACAGTAGTCTTGCTAAATTGCAAAGGCAGAGACTAGAGTTCGGGGAGTCTGAGGCAGCTATGTTTACGGGATGGAGTACCAGAGAAGAGGGAGATAAACAGAAAAAGAGATCCAGAAATCTTCATGAGGTTCTCTTTGAGTCTTTTATTACATACTGAGCTGAGCATGTATAGGGTAAAATTCTATAACACTCAGCAAAGAACAGCTATCAGGGAGCTGGAGATTGAACAATTCCCAGAGCCCACAGGGCTGGGGAAATTTTTAATTCCAGTCAGCCAAAATGAGGCAAACTTGTTGGGTGTGTGGCTCATTTGACTGTTGGACTAGAGAAGTTCCATCCCAGCCCTGATTTATGTGAAAAGAAAGCTTTCAATGAGATGAGGTATTTCTCCACAGACAGAAGTGATCTTAAAAGCTAAGAGGGATGAACAGTAGCTATTCCACTGACAATCCACTGACCACAGACAGAGTGGGTTGCACCCTAAATAAGTAAAATGGGATTAGAGGTCTGTTACCACACATGCAAGGTTGAATTAGAAGCAAGGGAAGGATATAATTTTAGAGATGTACGAGTCAGACATTCTATTATTGAATCTAATAGAAGGAATTTCAAAAAACACATGTTCATAGTAGACGTTCCCTGGGGAAAAAAGATGGGTGGTCGTGTGGGCATGGGTACTCTGAGGGAGGCACATTCATAGACTTGCCCTATCACATCACTCCATGCAGCCAAGACTCCCCGACCTGTGGTCTTCATCTTTAAGATGAAGGGATGGGGGCGCCTGGGTGGCTCAGTCGGTTAAGCATCTGACTTCAGCTCAGGTCATGATCTCACGTTCCGTGAGTTCGAGCCCCGCGTTGGGCTCTGTGCTGACAGCTCAGAGCCTGGAGCCTGTTTCGGATTCTGTGTCTCCCTCTCTCTCTGACCCTCCCCCGTTCATGCTCTGTCTCTCTCTGTCTCAAAAATAAATAAAACATTAAAAAAAATTAAAAAAAAAAAAGATGAAGGGATGAATTCAGCACAAGGTACAAAAGTCTACAGATCCTTTTACCAGACTCTTACACTTCTAATCATCATCATAACCTTTAAGCCCAAGTTTTTTCATCTATAAAATGAGGATAATAATAATTACAGAAGCATTACGATGATTTGATAAGATAATGAATGTCAAATGTTTAGTTAAGGCCATGGCACTTAGTAAATCCTGGCTACAATTATGGTTATGATTTTTTTTTACCTTTTTCATCATTAAATGATATATCATTATAAAGAACCAATATCCCAGAGACAATAAGGAAGAATACCATTTCCCAGTCTGCACCATGCCCGTAGTGAAAGAGCCTCTGTCACCCTCCAACATGCTTCTAAATAGTCTTTACCACAGTAAAATCAGTAACTTGGGGAGAATGAGGCTTTTTCCTTTTTAAGCTTCATCTGTGGAATCCCAAGCAGTTTGGGATGTAATCTTATGTTCGTTAATCTCATTTCTGCAGATGTACTCTGCTAGATTGAAGGTTCCATGAAATTCCATGAGAGCAGACACATTTAAGTTATGCCCAACATCGTTTGCCCGGGGCTTAGCAAGGTACTTGGACCTCAGTAGGAGCTCAGGAGATATCAGATGAGTGAATATGATCTCCTTTTCAAAACCTTATATCCAAGTCATGTTTGGCAGAATCCCTAGTGTCTGCCTTGCTCTGCAGCGCTGAGTGCACTGTAAATGTTGTTGTGATCACCTCGAGTAGTCACTCCACTAGTTACAATAACTGGACGATTGTTACCTCTTCTGTATGAAAGTAAGCAAGAAAAAATTCATGCTTCATGTTCCATATCCTTCAGAATCCGTCTTCTTACCAGTTTAATTAGTTAGTAAAGGACAGCATACTTACACCTTTGTCAAGAATTCTAGCTGCTTTCGGAAAAATGACTCAGATGAAACAGCAGGACTCCTGGTGTTATTTATAAAGTTTGTGCTGGGAATTGTTTCAGGGTCTGTAGCAGCAAATCTCAAGCACCATTTACCTTACCCGATAATTCTGGAGTTTGAGTATGAATGATGGAACAGCTAATAACATGTTACCCCACAAAGTAGCATTAGCTTCCTTTATCATCATCAGCCTTTTTTTTTAAAGAACACAGAAATGTGTAAATTGCAGTTTATCTCACCACAGAAGCATTTAATCAAATGTGCTGTAATTATATTTTGGGTGGCTACTGAGAATAATCACTATTTCTTCATTATGAGGATTGTCCTAAAAATTACATTAATGAGGGTCAACCATAATAGCATTGGAAATTTAGCTACATTTAAATGTAAAATTTGTACCTCAGCCTTGTAGATTCCCTATTAGTGGATTGCCATGGGCCAGGATCTTATCATGAGTGTTGGCATTTAATGGATATGCCTTGAACTGATGTTTTACTTTAAGTGAAATGTGTTTGCATTAAAAGCATATTCATTTCCAGGCTCCTTCTTAAACATTTGTTTCTTTTGTTTTGGAATTCAGAAAGCTTTTCATGTTTGGCCTATTTTTTCTTATTCACTGAATAATAATTTTTAGAAGGTTATATTTTAGAAGGTTTTATGTAAAAAAAAATCGTCCTTTTAGCAGATAGTCAACTAAAGAGACTGCATTTAGCTGCCAAATGTGAACCTCTCAGGTGACCAAGAATGAAAAAGCCTATTTGCATAAATAAAATAAAAGCTCAATAACTGAGCCAATATTCACCAAAATTTTTACCAACATCTAATTTTGCTGTGTTTTCAAGGATTATGGCTTAAGGCCAGAATTATTCACCATATGCCTGTTCTCCTTGTCCTTCCCTCAGAAGCTAAGGTGGAAGAAGCTTCACTGATATTTTGCAGCGTTAGCCAAGTAGTTTGTCGTCTTTTTGTAACCACATGCCTTACACAAAATCATGGACACACCTATTTTGGATAAATTTGTGCTGTCTGATGTATAAATGAATATGAAGAATAGAAAGAAATCAAAAGACTCTCATTCCCAGATCAATTTTCTTCATTGGCCTAAGCTACCTCCAAACCTGCCCCCTGGTTTCTGGACATGATGCATGTTATTCATTAGTACTTAAATTTTATTATATTTTTAATATAGCCTGTTTTCAGATGGGATTGCTTTTAGTAGTAACACTTTCTTTTATGTATTTATTTCCTGTTTTCCATCGCATAGCTTCTTGTGACTTTGACACTATGGTTATCTGGAAATGGAAAAAGCCCATCTCAGTGTAGACTCTTGGTCCATCCAGCCCATAATTCTGCTTCTGACAAAGGCCCCCAGAGGAATTTTGTGGAGGCCTTGGCTGCCCACCCTGACATGACCTAAAATTAATAGGTGTGCCCTCTAAAGTAGTCTGATTTCTGTGTATCAGTATGGCTTAATCAGCTGTGAATGTATATTAGGTAACCTAAAAGGGACAATTTTAGCCTGTCCTCCTTATTGGGAGGAGGGGGTAGATAATGGAGATCCACAGTGTAGCTGGAAGGTCTTTGCAGGTTTTCAAGACTGATTCCAATTCCAAATAATGATACCAATTCTCAGGTGGGCTTCCTTGTATAGAAATACCTGTTGCTTCTGGTCTTTGTCTCATAGCCAGTTAGTTCTCTATGCACAGCAAAACATTGTCTTCAATTCTACAGCAACTCAACCTTTTTGGTTGTAGCATAGTTTAATCAAAGGTTCTTTGAATAGGTAAAATACCTCCTTTTCCTTTGCTTACAACCTTTTTTTTTTTTTTTTTGGTACCTTTTTAAAGATTGTAAAGATTGTAAAAGCAGGCCAAGGCTTCCTCTTACAAAAGCCATCATTTCTTTTTCAACCTATCAACTATGTGTTTAAGTCCTTAATAATAAACCTTGGATTTTATAAATGCGTTATCCTGGCCATGCAGAAGTGAGAATCATTGGTCAGAGGTTCATAGAGTCTTCCTTATGATCTTTCTCATGAATGGACATATTTTTATCAACCAGTTGGCTTTCAATGTCATGATCATTGAATAGTGGGTGACAGAATTGTGGCTCTAGCTCCCTCATGTCACCCAGGCCTTCCTGCAGTACTCCTGTCAACCAGCCTTACAGAATTATCAATATTCAGTAAAGGGAAGTAGGTCTACAACAGCATGTCCAGGTAATACTTCCAATTTGTCTCATTCCTTTGCCAACAGAATGGGAGGTGATGAGCAGAAGCACAGGTTTATATCGCAACACCTGCCTTCTACTGCACAGTGGATTTGTAACCTCTTTGTATTTGTAGCCAGAAATCATAATCTGTTCATTTGAGCACATAGAAAACCTGTGATGATTTTAAGACCTTCATTATAAACACCACACTGGAAACAATCTTCAGAGTCTTTTCAAGTCAAAGACCCATATACATTGAATGTTCTCACAGTGTGCTCTGTCAGAAACAATCTTTACTGATGTTTTCTTAGTGAGCATCATTCCCCAAGTGTGGAGAGAACTGCAGAAAAGCAATTACATGGAGTCACATTAGCTCAAATAGGTGGGAATTTTACTGACATCAGGCCATGAAAGAAGAGTGGACGATAAGTTCTGTGTGGACAAAGGGAGAATAATAAATTGGGACCAATATGTAAAAATGAGTAAGATTCAAAATTATCCCTCTCCAAAGAAGTGTCAATGTCATTTTGTGTTCCAAAACCAGATAGAAGGACGGTGGTGTGGGTTTTTCTTTATAGCTATATATGAAGATATAAATACACATGTACACACCTAAAATCATAAACTCAAAGATAAGGACCTTATCACATGTGAATGTGATTGTTCTTTGAAGGTTTTTAGGTAGATGGTATTAAATTATAATTTTCTAAATGGTAAGATCATGACTGTCATGTGAAAGTTGGAAGGCAGTTCAAGAAAGAAATAAGGATATTAAGGGGTCAGGAAGTGTTAAGGACAAGCCCAATATTATACACACAGATAGATATGTAGATATAGATAGATATAGATACAGATACAAATGCAGATATAGATACAGATATAGATATAGATATAGACTCTCTATATATTTTATATATGTATACATCTATATGTACACCTATATTTATATATATGTTTGTGTGTTTATGTGTGTAAAATTTATACTTATTCTCCTCATGATCTCCTCATTCCCGGAGACCATCTGCTACCACACGGGGAGAAGACAGAAGGCCAGGTCTTGTGTTGGTAACCATTTTGCTCAATGCTCTTGCATATTAAAGTACTCATGGATAAAATTACAGATGATGACTTTGTGAGAAACTTATCCTTTGAGACATGAGAATGCAATTGTTCTTTTAAGATTTATAGATGGGTGGTATTAAGCTATAATTTTCTAAAAGGTAAAAATTATAATTTTCATGCAAATACAAAATAAACACATGTCAAAGATTTGATTCAATTAGTCAATGAGGAAATCAGTAAGATATTAATACCAATTTACAGAGCATATGAGAAACTAAATGTGTGCAATTTAATAAAGAAATATTAGGATAAGATTGCTAGGTTAGATTTTTAAAACTGGTTAATATCCTAGTGGCCAATAAATTGTAATGTTTGGGATTATCTATTCTTTGGGACAGAAATCATTTTCATCTCTACTAGACAAAAATATACAATTTAAAATATAAATTCACTAAGTCTGTGACCTTTAATCAATAGTAAACAGTGAGTCAAACTAAGAACATTTTCCTAGACAGTTGTTAGGTGGACTTTGCTCCTGAATGACATTGAAAAGATGTGCTGCCAATCTTTTTGCCTTATTTTCAAGTTGTGGTTAATTTCTGTAACAGTGGTGAAAGGTATAGGAACATATTGTGTAGTCCATAAGAGGACATTTAGATCTCAGCCTGTGTATGAAATATCATATGTCTTTGACAATGAAAACCTGCTTGGAAAGAGCTGATAGTAGAATCCCCAGAAAGTAGGATTGCCTTACCAAAAGTTGCTGTAGAAAAGGAGGATGAAGCCAGTATTCATCTCAGCTTTTGTCCAATTTGATATTTAATAATTCTTTCATTTATCCATTTAGTGAGTCAACAAATATTTAATGAGCATCTACTATATGCCAGGCATTGGGAATTGGAACAAAAAGACAAAGGTTCTGCTCTTGGGGAACTTATATTCCAATGGAAAAGATAGGCAGCAAATAATAAAACCATTATAAGAATAATATACTTTCAGATAATAGAAAGGAGGATAATGAGTGATCAGAGGGAAGGTGTGAGTTTTAGGCAGAATGGTCGAGGAACTCTCAGGAGGATTGGCCAGCTGTGAGAGTATCGTCCAGATACAGCAGGGGACTTGGTGACAGATGGGGCTCTGCTGTTCATCTTCTGGTAGATAGTCGCTGCCACTGTATTAACATAATTCAAGTCTTCACTCTGTTTCATGGTCAAGGATACCTCCAGTTTGAATTTCTATCTCCATGTCATGAGGTAGAAATGAGTACTGGGGGGACCAGAGCAGTGAATGGAGTAAATCGTGCAAATAGTTTCCCACTGGGGAGAAAGTAGTTACAGATACCTGGGATAGGGCAGTGAGAGAAGGTACAGAAAACTGGTTAGGAGCATGGGTTTTAGAACAGAGACACCCGGATTTGAATCCAGACTCTAATGACATATGATGATCATTCCCTCCTGGGGTCACTGGGAGAATTAAATGAAATAATCTCCATAAAGCCTAAGGCACACAGGAAGCACTCAACAAAATGGTATCCTTATTATTCCCACTTTGGGAAAGCCTGTAGTATCAGCTTAATGCAGCAGTGATTAATTAGTCTTGCTATTGCTATATAGTTCTTCAACTTGATGGAAAGATGAATCGTTATCACAGAGTTTAGGTATATGTGAACTGGGGTTTCACCAGGTCTGTTGGTATTGACATAAGCTATGTGGTCAAAGTTGTTCCAGCAGCCAGTCCAAGTTTTACAAAGAGATGGAAGGTGCAGGCTTATACCTGTAATTTTTTAGCACAGACTTGGCGATTCTTGGATAAATTAAGAATGTAGAAACTAAAATTATAATACTTTTGATGGGGTTTTGATTGGAGACGTTTTTCCCTTCTCTTTCTTGCCTTGCTCAGTCCTTTCCTTTCTTTTACTGTTTTTTTTTTTTTCCTTTCCTGTTTATAAGTTGCTTTCTCTTCTGGAGAGCTATGAGTTAGGAAGCTATTAATTAGCTGCTTCTCACCCTAATTTTCAATGAGATTTAATACGGTAGAGATAAAGCTGCCCCTTTTGAAAACAAAAATTAAATGTCTGCAAATTCCATGAACTGATTTTTTAATTGTTTGGCAATAATGTTTTTTCATTGATAATGTTGCTCAAAGAAATAATTTTAATTAAATTTTAAATCTATTTTTAGATTTTATAGATTCTAGGGAGACCATTTTCTTGCAGGGAATAAGTTTAGACCATAACATTCTTTTCTAACCCCACAATTATGATCAGAGGAATGTCTGTAATACATTCCATTGCAATTAAATTGCATACCCCAGACTGTTCAAGATCTGTTTATAAAGGAGGAATGGATTTTCCACAGCTGCTTGCCTGTTAGTGCATCCTTCATGCAACATTGCGGCAGCCAGCGTATTCACTGAAATAACAGACTTGAACTTCCAAAGCTTTCAAATGTCTTTTAAAAACTTCCCATTACATGAATTGCTTAATTTGTGTACATGAAAATCCACTGATTACATATGAATGAGAGTCAACCTAAAATAAGAGGGAGCTTTGAGAATCTGTGTGTATTTGCCCACCCATCTTTTCAGGAATTAGCAGGTATTCAATCTTGTTCCAATATCCTGCACAGACCACAGTCATTACTGAGATCTCTGTGAAGACTGGAATCTGCTGGGAACAGTATGGGGCAGGTTGGGTATTTCTTACAATATTCATTGGACCATCTTCACCCAGTCACACAGCTGGAAAATATTTTCTGAGATGAATGTTTATAGAAAAGATTCAGAGAGGAGTAGAAAGAAGGGGATAGGAGGGAGGAGAAGGAAAAATAATCCAAACCAAGTTAAGGTAGGGTCATATAGAATAGACATCAGAGTCCAGCAATTTCATCTTTAAGAACAATTGCCAGAACTTTAATTTATTAAATTAGAATTTTAATCGCTCCAAGCTGCATTTAATTGATCAAACTGCTGTGTATATATTGGGTCATGCTTATGATGGGTATATAACATCTATAATAAAGTATTAATTGAATGCTTACTAATTTTCACCAGAATTTCTCATATCTCAGTAGCCCCATTTCATGAGTGAGAAAACTAAGGCTGAAAAGCCTTATGTGATTCACCCAAAGTCACCCATTTGTTAAGCAGAAGAGTTTGAATTTGAACCCAGGCCTGTCTGACTCTAATCCCTATGTTCTCGGCTATATCTCCCTACATAGGTCCAGTTGCTTGGCTGGCATACTCCAGGATATGTCTTCGCATCCTTAAATTCCAAACCTCCCTTAGAAATAATTTCCTAACAGTGAACTGGCCTGATAATGCTGTGGTTTATTTCCAGGGGGTGAATGTTGGCCTTCAGAGCAGGCTCCTTCCTACCAGCTTTCTATTTCTAAAAAGCATTTGATGATTCCCTGTTCAGAGCTCATATACCTGTCAAAAGAGACTGCAATTTATCCCTGGGGATAGTTAACATTCCCTCCACCCATAAGAATATGTCAGGTGCTCTCAGAAATTGAAATCCAGGCTCTCCCTCAGTGCTGGTCTTTTAGATTAGTAGCTGTCACTGATAAAATGTCTCCTCAGAATTGCAGAGACAAGGCTGCAAGGCAGCCAACAGGCCCACCTCGTATCTCCTTGTGGTTATCAGCATTCTTATTGGTAATATCGGATCTTCTGGTGCTGTTTTAGTTTTATAAAATGTTCGTGGGAACTTCGATGATCTCTGAGGAAATGCCTTCCCTAATGCTCTAGCTCCAAGAGGAGGCAGCCAAATTCCCACCCATCTGGCAGACAAGTTCTTTCAGTCTGAGACTGAGAGGGAATTTCGGAGGCCTGAAGAGGGCATCCATAAGTATATCTTGCTTCTATTTTTGCAATGTGGAATTTGGAATCTTTCCTGTCAGGCATCATGTAGTGTCTTTAAGAAGCCCTGGATTTGAGGAAAACAGCCCCAAGTGAGCCATACTCTGTCTGCTGGAACTAAATGTCCTTTCCTGTTTCTTAATGTACACAACTCTAATTCATCTTCCATCCACCATTGGTGACTTTAATTCTTTCAACTCCTTGATTTTATCCTTAATCCATGAGTTTGACATCCACCTGGTGCTCTCAAAGCATGTGCTCCTCACCAGCTTCAGCTGGTTCTAAAATGTCATGGTTTCTGTTAACATGCTTCTCGCTCCTACCAAAGTAAACACACAGATTTGTCTCCCCTGGGTATGCTGTGAGATCATGACATAAAGAATATTCTGGTTTTAAAATGGACCTCTGGCCTTTTCACTGGGAATTTTGCTTGTCTTCATCCACCATGTGCTTTCCAGAGAATTTCAGAGACTGGGATATCATCATGTGGCCATGATCTTTGTCACCTGTCCCCGGGACTACACCTCTTCCCCAGCCTTCTCTTCACCGCAGTGGTTTTTATACAAGTCCACCTCTACATTTTTCTGGAGCATCTCCCTAAGGTGCAACTCCAGTCTCCCTGCTTTCCTGCCCATTGGTTCCCAAGGCATCCCCATTTATGAACTACAGTCAGTCTCTTTTCGGCCTTATATTTAGGACCTTCCCCAGTTGGTTGCCAACTTTATCTGCCAATAATTAACTTAAGTTACACACACACACACACACACACACACACACACACACACACATGCCACCCAAACTGGAGTGCTCACATCCTCTTTCACCTGGAATGTCTGCACTGCATCTCTGCCTGTTGACATCTTGAGTACTTACATTAAAATTCTCTTTTACCAGTCCACATAAATCTTCACCTTTCTCTACCCTATACTGTGGCCCTGAAGGCTGTTATGGACTACATTAACAAATCATACCTTCCCTCTAGCCTATGATTGGGTTTGGCCATAGGGAGGCCCAATAGGATATGAGAGGCACCAGCAAGAAGCTGATTCCCTGGCTTCCACAAATAGCCACAGCTCTTCCAGTGACCCTTTCCGGCAGCTATAGCTGCTTTCTTCTTTGCCTTTTAGGCCTAGGAGTGGTAATGGCTCTCTTTGTTGCCAGTCCTAGGTCAGCATCCCTTATGGGTTTTATTTAACCCTGACCACTCTTTGTAAATAATCCTTTCACCAAATTCTCCAAGCTACCTTCTTAGAGCATCCCATCTGTTTCCTATGGGGACTCTGACTGGTACAGCATCCTCAAGGCCCAGTTCAGTCATAAAATTTACCAATTTCATTGAATCACTCAACAAATATACATTCATCTTCTATTTGATGCTATGTTACAGGTATTGGTGACAGAGTAGAGAACAAAACAGAGGACTTGCCTTCAGAGAGCTTACAAAATAGTGGGGAAATTAGATGTGAAACAAGCAATTATGACAAAAGAAAGTGGAGATAATGATAATACAAGTATGGAGTTCACACAACCAGGGGACCAAGTCTAGGGGTCAAAAAAGGTCATTCAGCTATATGAGCCATCCACTATTTCTTTGTCCTTTCCTTGTGGAACTCTGCCTCAAAAGCTTTCTTTTGAGAGGAGAGGCTGTGTCTTTTTCACCTTTATTTCTGTCTTAGTCCTTAGACCACTGCCTAGAATATTGTAGGAACTCAAGTATTCATCTAATTGAATTGGATTGAGCCTTCTGAATATTTATGGACCCCCACTCCAGCCCACCCACTGAAGGTTTTACATTATTAGGCTGGATGATGGTGAGATTCCCACTTTTTCAGAGCCACTGGGCTAATAGAAAACATGATTTACTAGTTTTAGAAAGAAAAATCACTGTATTGGAAGAATGCCTCCTCAACTCAGGTGAAGGGTTTTAGAGGCATTGTCAACTTAATACACCCTGTTTTGGATATTTCCTGGCAGGCACTGGAGTCATTAGTTGGTGAGTCATCAAAGGTGAGAGTTGAGTTTTCTTTTATACTTATTTTTTCCCTAACTGGCTTGTGTTATGTTTAATAGCATCATAGCTAAACTCAAAGTGAAATATGCATGGAGATAAATCCAAATCCTACTTCGGAGCAAGGAGTTAGGGGAGATAGGTAGAGGAAAACCTTGGCACAAAGTTTTAATGTTTATTTATTTTGAGAGAGAGAGCGAGAGAGAGTGTACAAGCAGGATAGGAGCAGAAAGAGTGGGAGAGAGAATCCCAAGCAGGCCCTAAGCTGTCGGCATAGAACCTGACATGGAGCTCAATCTTCTGAATGAGCCTTGAGATCATGACCTGAGCCAAAATCAAGAGTCAGAGGCTGAACCAACTAAGCCACCCAGGCGCTCCTCAGGACAAAACTTTTAAAACTTGGGTTGGGATAGAGAAAATCTAAACAGCAACCTGAGGCCAGAAAGTTCTCAGGAACAAGAACAGGGTCCAGTTCACAGGGTAGGAAGTAGAGGACTGGGGGAAGACAACTCTGTGCCAACATGTAGATCAGAAGTTTGTAGACAGATTTCTTCCCCCAAAAAATAATTGTTGGGTACAACAATAATTGTCTTTCTATAATGCATGGCTTAGTAAGGCAAAGTAAGGGAATTTCTCAGAGGAGAAAAATTATAAGCGAGAATCTATAGAAAAAAAACTCTGGAGCCTGGCATTTGTTTGAGGGTATCTGGCAATGTCTGTTTTTTTGAATCATGATTTTTAATGAGCAGTGGGTACATCTGGGACAGGAGACAAAAGAGGCCCTAGTGTCCTCTTATAAGATATTGATTGACTTTAATTAAATATGTGAGCTATGATTTCTAAGGTCTCCACTGACAGAATTGAAATAAAGTGTGTAATCTCCAAACTAGTAGAGTGGAAAGGATAAAAGGAATAATAAAAGGGAAAAAAATCAACACAAAGGAAGGCAAGAAAGAAAGGGGGGGGGGGAAGGGGAACAAAAGGAGAAAACAAAATTATAACAGATAGAAAGCAAAAACTAAGATGGTATAAGGGCACTTGGGTGGCTCAGTCAGTTAAGTGTCCAACTTTGGCTCAGGTCATGATTTCAGTTTGTAGATTCAAGCCCAGCGTTAGGCTCTGTGCTGACAGCTCAGAGCCTGGAGCCTGCTTCAGATTTTGTGTCTCCCTCTCCCTCTGCCCCTCCCCTGTTCCCTTTTTCTCTCTCTCTCAAAAATAAATAAACATTAAAAAAATTAAAAAAAAACTAAGATGGTATAAATGAATTCAATTTAACAATATTCACAATCTACACAAGTGAGTTATACTGTCCAGTTAAAATTCAGATTGTTAGACTACATTTTTAAAATTCAACTTTAGGGACGCCTGAGTGGCTCAGTCGGTTAAGCGTCCGACTTCAGCTCAGGTCATGATCTTGTGGTCCTTGAGTTCGAGCCCTGCCTCGGGCTCTGTGATGACCTCTCAGAGCCTGGAGCCTGTTTTGGATTCTGTGTCTCCCTCTCTCTCTGCCCCTCCCCCGTTCATGCTCTGTCTCTCTCTGTCTCAAAAATAAATTAACGTTAAAAAAAATTTTTTTAATTCAACTTTAAAGTCTTTATAAGAGAAACCTCTAAAAACAAGGAGTAAGGAAGAATGCAAGTAAAATGATGAAAGAAGACATATTAGGGTAAATAAAGAAGATATGGCTATATTAAATATTAAGAAAAACTAACTTCAAGACAAAAAGCATTACTAAAAATAAAGAGGATGACTACACATTAATAAAGATGTTCAATTTATCAGGATGCTGTAATTCTAAATTTGTATGCCCCTAATAGTATAAGTTTGAAATATATAACAAAGAAATTGCTAGAACTACAAGAAAAAAAAAACATCTAAAATCACAGAGGGACATTTCCACATAAACCTCTCAAAATTGATAGACTGAATAGATAATAAATCAGTTAGGTGTTAAAAGATTTAAAGAACACAACTAACAAGCTTGATCTCATGCATATATACCACACACTAAAGCATACTCTTTTCCACACATGGAACATTTATAAAAATGGATCATACATTAGACTACAGAGAAAATCTCAATAGAATTACAAGAATCTGTATCATACAGCCTGCATTCTCTATAAGCTGGATTAGAAATCAATAATGAAAAAATAACTAGGGAAGTCCTCATACTTTTAATAATTACAAAACACATTCTAACTCATGAGTCAAAGAGAAAACTCAAACTAGAAATTGGTAAATATTTAGAACTGAGCAATGGTGAAAATACTCATCAGAACTGGTGGGATATAGATCGCCAAGGCAACAATAGGAAGGATGGTAGCCTTACTGTATGTGCTGGAGACAGAGAAAGCAGCGAAGCAATGAACATAACACTCAACTCAAGATGTTAGAAAAAGAAAAGCGAATAAAGCCAAAGAAGGAAGGAGGAAAATAATAAATAGAAATCGAAATCAATGGAAGAAAAACCACTATATGGTAGAGAGTGTTAAAAAAAAAATGTCTCTTCTATAGATGCTGGAGAGGATGTGGAGAAACGGGAACCCTCTTGCACTGTTGGTGGGAATGCAAATTGGTGCAGCCACTCTGGAAAACTGTGGAGGTTCCTCAAAAAATTAAAAATAGACCTACCCTATGACCCAGCAGTAGCACTGCTAGGAATTTACCCAAGGGATACAGGAGTACTGATGCGTAGGGGCACTTGTACCCCAATGTTTATAGCAGCACTCTCAACAGTAGCCAAATTGTGGAAAAAGCCTAAACGTCCATCAACTGATGAATGGATAAAGAAATTGTGATTTATATACACAATGGAGTACTACGTGGCAATGAGAAAGAATGAAATATGGCCCTTTGTAGCAACATGGATGGAACTGGAGAGTGTGATGCTAAGTGAAATAAGCCATACAGAGAAAGACAGATACCATATGTGTTCACTCTTATGTGGATCCTGAGAAACTTAACAGAAACCCATGGGGGAAAGGAAGGAAAAAAAAAAAAAAAAAAGAGGTTAGAGTGGAAGAGAGCCAAAGCA